>NW_028249646.1:0-104433 GCF_964263255.1 Lissotriton vulgaris | reverse complement strand
ATAGCGTAATGACTTCAAAACTAGGACTTGTTGTTTCTCATACATTCCAATGGAGGCAGAAGGACACATCTAAACAACCAATAGCAAAATGGTGGTAGTAAAATGCTCGTGTGAGCTGATCCAAAATGTGATTGAGAAAGGTCACGCTAAAGGCAGACGGATCAAAGGCAAAAGAAGTTAATGGTTGGAGGAGGCTGACCCAGGCCCTTAATGTAAGTGTAGAATATGTTTGCCATGAAACAAGCACCATCTACATCAAACCTAAAAATGTCATAACTTAATGCTCACCTATTTGAATCATATTTTTCGATTTAAGTGCTTGAACGACATTTTATACCACATTTTAATATCACATGAATACATATTTGGAAAAAAATGCAAGGATTACAATTTAAAATTCAGCTCCTACTCAACCAACTGAACAGCTTTCTATGCAACCAACATGAGGAACAAAAAAAACCCATCATATATCCTCAAAATAAAATAACGCTACACAAAAAAATCAAATTGTATTTATAATTATAAAACAATAGCTTGGAAATGCAGTCACATTAGCAATCTATGTTTATTCCCCAGGATAAACATACATTTTGTATAAAGTGCCAAGCTCTATGTGGTATGTAGTATTGGCCCAGAATAGAATAGTTTTGGACTACAAAAAAATAATGTTTTGACTTTCATCATATCTAGTTTCTTCATTACGCCAGATCAATTACATTTTATTACTAGCCACTTTTGACCTGTTGCATTTGGATTTTGAAGACCACATACAGATAATTTAGGTAAGGTGGTAAAAACAAACAGGTAAAGTTTCAAAATCGTCTAAAAACATTTTGCGGAACAAGTAGCACATTAGGCCATGTTTGCACTTTAGAAATACCATATACATACATACATACATAAATACAAGTAGTCAGAGAATAAGCACAGTAAAATGTATGGCATGGATGTCTGCCTGATATTGAGCTGTGGCACTATACTGAGTGGAGTCAGCAATTAGGTGATTGGCTGGGTGCCACATTCCGCATGTTCTAACATGGGATCAATGCCTCTGTTCTTGGCAGAACAAGAACCTTTTGATCGATAGTAGGGACTCTTATGGCGCAGGATGTCTATATCTTTAAGCATCTCAAGGGGATAACTCCTCGTTGTGTACACCTGTGTTGGTTTGAAAAAATAAGGGGCCTCATGAGGGAGAGTTTCCGCTTAGATATTCTAGTCTCCTAATCCAGGACATCTCTCTAACAGACTTGTCAACCTAGAAGTGTACCCTGGTGTTGGAAAGTGGATTATTAGTATTGATAAGTAGTGACGTAACACTAGTAATAAGGTCACAAACACAATAAAAGGGTCAGTCAAGGTCATAATGAATGATTCCCTTGCTCAACCCTTGGTAGCTGGCAACGAGCAGGCAGGCGTAACTTAGGAGACAGGTGTGTGAAGCATATAAAAACACCAATACATTAAATAAGTATATAAAAATCCAACTCCAATTTATAAAGAATAGGTTATATTTTTCTGAACAAACAGAAACCAAAACAACAAAAATCCAATGTAGGGAACTGGAGATATGAATTTTTAAAGAATGAACACTTTCTAGTGCTTAAGAATCTATAACATCAAATTGGGACATCTGGCCGCGCTAGACCAGGACAAAGTCAAAGATTGAGACTTACCGCGATGAAGCCCTGGTCGGATACACTATACGGGAAGTCTCAGTCAAAATTTTACCTTTGCACTTAATCGTTTTTCTGGAGCTTTTTCTCTCGACGTTAAGGCAGGCTGCCTTTTCAGGCAAGATTTTCGTCGACATCATTGTTTATCTGCGAGGCCCCGGTCAAATCCTGGAAGTCTGGAGCTCCAGAGCTTTTAGCCGGCGAACCTGAAATTCAGGACGGGTCACGGTTGAAGGTAACCGGCTTGACTATCGACGTCGAGTTGGTCACCTTATGGAGCTTTTTCCCAAAAGTTCACCAAACTTCTGGATCTTCTTCCAGAAGGTCTCCTTGAGGGTTTAAAGTGTCCACAACACCAATCCAGGGGTCAAGAATCTCTGAGATGGTCCTTGGGCTGTTGGGACTACAATCCCACAATGCACCCAGTCAAATCCTTAAAAGTTCACTGGGCGCACTCCAGGATTGGGACTTCTTGGTGGAGATGATGCAGGTGAGCTAAGTTAACCTGTAGCTTGCATGAAGTACACTCCTTAATCCTTCTTGAGGCAATGCAAAGTCCTTAGTGCTGTAGTTCTAAGTGTGCAGCAGGTGCAGTCCTTCAGAGTGCAATCCTTTGGGCTGCAGGCCAGTGTTCCAGCAGGGCAGCCCTTCTCCTTGTGGTTTCAGGCGGCAGATCGCGTCAAGCAGGGGGGCAGCCCTAACCAGTGGGATGCAGGGTGCAAACCATGGGTATTACCACTTCCTCCTAAGTGTGAAATATTCGTGTCCCAGAAAGCATTATTCTCTCAAAATCCAACATGTAGGAATTCTCTTCATGGAGGTTAGATCAGACTACGCCAACTACTGGTGTGACCAAGATAATCTAACACTCCCCTTCCATCCCTCTTTTTAATCTAATTACTGAGGCTCCTGTGTGTCTGGGGTGGCAGGATGTGGGGGTGAGTCTGTGCTGTCCTAAAGTGTAATTCTACCCTTGAAGATCAGTTTGGCCACCCCTCCTCCCTCCTGCCTTCTGCTTCTGCAGCTTGAGCTCTCCTCCCGCAGAAAACCCATTGTCTGTCTAGCAGGCTACTTCACACCCCATTAAGACAGCTTGGCTCAGCCTGACAGAAGCTAGCCAATCAGGAGAGGGCAGCTGGAAGGCTGGATTTCAGCCTACGGGAAAGAAAGTTCAAAAACTTAGTTTCTGTGATAGGAATTATAAATCCCACAGTGGCAAAAGTAGGTGCAAGTAAAGCAGGGACTACAGCATTGATCATAGCTTGCTTCAAAGTTGTAAACACTGCAGGGACCATAATAATAACCAGAGTTGCCATTGCAGAAGCAACATTAGTTGCAATGACATAAGTGACATAAGTGATCACAGCAGCAATTACAGCTGCCGCAACAGCAGAGACCTCTGGTGGCATCACAGCAACCAGAACACTACTACAACATCCTCCACCACAGTAAGAACAACAGTGACCACAGCAGGGACCACATTGGTAATGATAGCAGGGCCCATAGCATGACAACAGCAGCAGCAACAGAGATAACAGCAGCAGCTATTGCAGCAGCAATGACCACAGCTGCCAATATGAAAAGGGCAACAGTTGCCAGCCAGGCAAGGACACCTCTGCCACCTCAGTTAGAGCAACAATTGCAATAATACCTGCTAGCAAGCTATGAACAGCAGCCACAACCACATTTGTAACTACTGAGGAAAACAAAAATGTACAGAGTTTGATGCTCGAATTATTCTCAGCCATTGGTAATTACTCTGGATGCATTCCTGTCAACCTGCTTTTTTTAATCAATGTGCTACTGCAGACAGGGTTCAAACATGTGCAAATGTTCCTTGGTCCTGCTCCAATAGGAGCAGTCCAGAGTAACCTGCTAAGGTATGTCTTATCTGAATGGAAACACAAGCAACACCAAGCCAGTTTCATCCTTTTGGGCCTCATCTTTGAAATGCAACTTGAGTTCTTTGGCACAGTGAACATGGGACCCAGGTCTCAGTATACACTTTGCATACTCAAGCACTGCAAAAGCCTTGTTTCATGGCTGTCAAACTGCTGGTTTACTTACTTACTTACATTGGTAATGCGAAACCCAGCTGATACTCTCCCTCACCAAGATACCAGCCACCGCCACATCAAACTTCCAGGAAGGAATGAAAGAAGTAGCTGACTGGATGAAGCACAGCCGTCTCAAACTCAACTCATACAAGACGAAGGTCCTCATCCTCAGACAATCCCCCTCTGCATGGGACAACTCCTGGTGGCCCTTTGAGTTGGGCACCGCACCGACGCCCACGGACCACGTACGCAACCTGGACTTCATCCTGGACTCCTCGCTCACTATGACCAAACAAGTCAACGCCGTCTCATCCTCATGATTCAACACCCTGCGCATGCTCCGGAAGATCTTTCGATGGATCCCCACCGATACCAGAAGAACAGTCACCCAGGCCCTCGTCACCAGCCGACTGGACTACGGGAACACCCTATATGCCGGAACAACCTTCAAACTCCAGAACCGTCTCCAGCGTATACAAAACGCCTCTGCCCGACTCATCCTCAACATTCCACGCCACAGCCACATCTCTACCCACCTGAGAAATCTCCACTGGCTCCCCGTCAGCAAAAGGATCACGTTCAGATCGCTCACCCACGCACACAAAGCCCTCCACAACATAGGCCCGAAATACCTCAACAGCCGACTCACGTTCTACACCCCCACCCGCCAGCTCTGCTCCACCAACCTCGCCCTCGCCATCATCCCACGGATCCGCAGAGCCACCACCGGAGGAATATCATTCTCCCACCTGGCAGCAAAGACCTTGAACTCCACCCCCACCCACCTACGACTGACCCAGGACCACCTCAGCTTCAGGAAGCACCTTAAGACCTGGCTCTTCGAGCAGTAGCAGCACCCCGCCCCCAGCGCCTTGAGACCCAAACAGGTGAGTAGCGCGCTCTATAAATTTTTTTGATTTGATTTGATTTGATACCACGCCCCAGATCTTACAGGTACATCTTGCCTTTAGCATTCACAAGGGCACCCCTACACCACCCACTCTGCCCTCACAGACACACCACTCACCCTGCATGCACCACACACTCTTCTCCTCACTCTAGCAGCAGCACTCAAACGGAATAGCACTCACACATTTTTTATTTCTTTTTTGCATATTTATATAGTGCAAATTTGACCTGAAGGTATTGGAGCGCTATACATGAGCACCGTATTTACATTACACATTCAGGCATGGGGAGATTAAGTGATTTGCCCAGAATCAGTCATGTAGGCACAAGTCATTCTACAATCACACAGACACCTCTCTCACTGCAGGTATCTCTTCTTTTTTTGAATCGTGGAGGTAACTTGCAACCAAAGGCAATTGGGGATCTAAAGGGAGCAGCTGCCTCTTGATATTTTGAACTTTAGTGTTGAGTACAAGGGTGCATCATAGTGCAGGGCTTTGTGAGACAGGCACATTATTTTCAGTTGGATACAAGAATCATACACTATATTCTCCTGCAGACACCTTTCCCCTTACACAGCCATGCTACTAACTCTAGACTTACACAGGCACACTGCTCCCAATGCACTCACACTGAAACCTCTCACCCTGCACTAAGCAGCATATCACTAACCCTACACTCACACAGACACACCACTCACCTTGGCGCACAGCTCACCCTGCACTCACAAACACACCACCCAGACCAGCTGATCTCCCTGCACTCACACAGACACACCAATCACCAGCACACCTCTCTACGCGCTGGTATATAGGCACGGCACTCACACTGTATGCATGCAGCTCGCCATGCATGCACACAGGTACACCGATCACTCTAGCGCCGTGCACTCATACAAGCATAACTCACTATACAGACATTCTCTCTTTGTACTCACACAGGCTTACTGCTCACGCTGGGCTCACACAGTCACACTGATCACCATGCACTCACACAGACATCGCTTACTCTGCACTCCAGCAATCACATCGCTCACCCAGAACTCACGCAGGCACACCCCTCACTTTGGCGCACAGCTCACCCTGCACTCACAAACACACCACCCAGACCAGCTGATCTCCCTGCACTCACACAGACACACCAATCACCAGCACACCTCTCTACGCGCTGGTATATAGGCACGGCACTCACACTGTATGCATGCAGCTCGCCATGCATGCACACAGGTACACCGATCACTCTAGCGCCGTGCACTCATACAAGCATAACTCACTATACAGACATTCTCTCTTTGTACTCACACAGGCTTACTGCTCACGCTGGGCTCACACAGTCACACTGATCACCATGCACTCACACAGACATCGCTTACTCTGCACTCCAGCAATCACATCGCTCACCCAGAACTCACGCAGACACACCCCTCACTTTGGACTCACACAGGCGTACCGCTCACTCTGCACTCACAGAGTTATTGCTCCCCTGGACTCAGACAGGCACACCTCTTACTCTGCACTCATGCAGGCACTCCTCTCACCCTGCACTCATGCAGGCACAAACCACAGCCTGCAGTCATACCACTCACCCTTCACTCATTCAAGCAAGCAGCTCACCCTGCAGTCACATAAGAAGTCCCTCACTATGTCAATACCACTCACTCTGGCACTATGTTCACCTGCACTCACACATGCACACACATCTTGCATTCAGACAGTCATAACTCCCTCTGCACCGATATAAATATACCTTTCTCCTTGCATTCTCACAGACAATCCACTGACCTGGCTCTCATATACACACACACACACACACACTACTAATCCTGCAGTCACAGACACACCGCTCACTCCACTTGGACACCTCCCAATAAACAACTCCATGCTTGAGGACCTTCACAAAAAATAGTGCCAAGTGACTTCGATCAAAAATCAACATCTGTTTAAGCCTTGCATCACTTCCTCCATTAGCACTGAAGTTGTGACTGTTTTGGTGATGACAGTTTTACACTATCAAGAAAGGGGAGACCTGCCTGGACCACTGGCTAGACGTGCAGTGCTGTATTCATCCCATCACTAAAATATTACCTTAGGTATAACATTTGGTAATAATCCCTGTGACTGAGAATTGTAAATGAGGCAGTGTAACCTAAAATATCGATTCATCTGCGGGTTTTAAATGCTTTCTGTAGGGATTCTTTTTTTCATAATTCTGTCGTCTGATTTTTTTTTATTGTTACAAAAGTAACATATCCACATAATTACCCTGTGAAATTGACCTCAGTCCACAGTTACTCTGCAAGAATTCGCAATAAACAGCGTTTGGTTTTGAGAAAATACTGGGGACAAAACAAATTATGCAACAATTGTAACAACAGCCCAAAATGTAAATATCTCATACAAGCAGATAAGGAGAATGAAAAGCAGTCATAGGGGAAGAGTATGGATACCACTAGTAACTTCTTTATTCTTCCTCCTCTCTTATCAGTGAGTGGGTCCAACATGTCTGGCCATCATTTCCTTGCTGGTTCTTGTTGTAGGCCGAGGGTAGAGTCCCTTATAATGAGGTTTAGGGAACCAAATTATGGCTAATCTAAAAACTGACAGCTTCAAAATGACAAGGGTAACCACTGGAGCCCCCTGAAGACGCATCACTTGCTAAAATAAGCATCTCTGAAAAGGAGTCGGATTGGAAGGCGCTCGTCCGGCCCCTCTGCAAATGTTATTCATCAAGGACATTTAAAAAAATCATATTTCCATAATATCTTGGTCACGGACGGATCCATCATCACGAGCCGGGCCGCAGGCCTCAATGCTGCTGCATCGGCATTCCTGTCCAAAGCTGCAAAGTCTCAAGAAGGTTAAAATCCATTCTTCATAAATCCAGTGATGTCAGGGGAAAATGACTTGCCCGACTTTGATTGATCACTGGCGTTCTGCTCTGGCAGGATGATGCACACCATTAAGGATGGTGTGCTAAAGTGCCCCCCCCCTCCCCTATCCTCCTCCCCCCCTCCCCCCCCCCCCCCCCCCACACACACACCGAACTCGCCTCCTTGTAGCAAATATAACCAGCAGTTTATTGACAACGTTCTGGCGTGCGTGATTTTCCTGCGTCGTACATATCTAACATGCGTTACTGCTAATTACCATTAGCAACCGAATTCTTATGCTCAGATTGGCTCAGCCAATCAGAATGCTCAAAAGGATAGTGGGGCCTGCTGTGTGCCTGCGTTCTAGGTTTACCAGCAGGAACATCACCAAGCCAGACCCAGTGGGAATGCTTAATTTGTGTGCGGAGAGATTTGGGGGGCTGGTGTTAATTTGTCTTATTGCCCTCGTGTTGTTTAGAGTTAACAGTTGTCAATCATCATTCACCCCATTAGCCGCCCATACTCTAGAACAGGGGTCTTTAACCTTTTCTGTAACAAGAGCTACTATTGTTCAGTGAAAATCATGCTGAGCTTCTAATAATATTATTGTGATAATAGTGACCACATCGAGTCCTGGCTACCTCAGTGCACCAGGCAGTAATGTGAAAAGGTCTTTATCAATTTGGAATCCCTCTATGTGACTGCCACAGCAGCAATGCCCCTGGCACTACAGTTATCATTGTAGTCCCGCCTGATGACTTATTCCACAAATATCAGCTTTAAATATATTTTGGCAATTCAGTCATTTACCTGCAAACATCAGATAAACTCACGAGTTCTTAAAATACACACATTTGTGTCTCAATTACATGCTTTTCAGTTTTCGGATATATCTATTAATTCACACAGCAAAATCTTCTTCTTTAGTAGGTTGGGTGGCACAGAAAGGGATACCTATGGGTAGCTGGAGAGCGACCTGTAGCTCACGAGCTTCTCGTTGCAGAAGCCTGCACTGGAATAAGGGCCAAACTAGAAGGGAAGGCAAAGAACATCACTCAACTCTGTCTGTACAGGGCGTTAAACACCTTTACCAATCAGGAAAGAGGCTTTGTGTTCTATGATGGACACACCATGTGAAGCACAAGTGAGGCCACGGAAGACAGCATGTCCCATGGAGCCACAGGACTCTCGGGAGATATGCAAATGCTGGTAGCCATCCTCAACTCTTAGATTATAAATTCTTTGTGGTCCCGATCATCTGTCCTAGGCAATCAAGGTGGATAGTTGCTGCAGGCAGAACTGTGTTGTCAGAGGTTTGAAACTGCAGGTTGTTGTTATCTTTGGGAGTCAGCAAAGGACTGGACTGGATACAGAGAAGTATTTTAGGACATACTTGTATTTAAGGATTTAAACTTGGCCAACACTTTTTTCTAGAGTCATCCCTTGAGGATTATGAAATCTTACATTTGCACTTGTTTGCTTTAATGAAATGAGCAAAAATAGTCCTCATTTGAAAGACTTTGCTAACCTTTCTTTTGAGACGGTTGGTAGTACGGTATCTTAAGGGGAAGGGACTGCTTGTTGTAAGTGAACTCTATACTACTAATGTGCATATATTTATTATGTTGCAGTTATGAACCAGGCCTGTTAAAAATAATTTATTTGAAGCATATAATGTATTTGTATAACACAGAATAATAGCAAAGAATAGTATTTGCATAAGTTATTTAGATTCTAATTATTTCAGCTTTGGAAAGACACAGAGTTTCACCAGATTGTAGAGAACTGGAAATACAGAGATTGTTAATGCTATAACATGTGCAATATTAGGAATTAGATGTTGAAATCAGATCAATACAATTACGACTAGCTTCCTCTTGTGTTTAGATAGAAATGCTCCTGCTGTGTTGGCTGTGTCCAGCTCTGCAACCAGACAAAGTGACCATATAAAGCATCTCTTTTTCTTTCGCTAATCCAATTGCTCTTTCCAAGGGTCTACATCTAACCAACATACAGTCAGTGTATGGTTGGCAGTGGGTTCGAATAGGTGCTGAGGGCACATCAATCCTGTTGGATCAGGATAGCAAGGTGAGTGCGTTCTGACACATGTAGTCCAATGTCACCTGTGAGATGCTCAATCGGTCCTGGAAATTCAGATTACACCAATTTGCATTATGAAACATTTACAGGTACATGCATCAAGATAGGATTTTGAGAGTCCTTAATTGCGATTATTAAGGAATCGCAATTAAGGACGCGCAAAAGCCTATGCATGTCGGAATCGCTATAAAAATAGTGATACCTAAATATTCCTTAATTGCAACTTGCAAATTTCGCGTCGCAATAAAGGAATGGCTCCCTATTCATTCCTATGGGCCTACAGGCCCATAGGAATGAATGGGAAATTGCACATGCAATTTCAAGGGTGAAAAGGTGTCAACAGGACACCCTGTTGCACCCCTGAAATGTGTACCCATGTTGCACACACACATGCCCCTAGGGCATGTGTATGTGCAACATGAAACTTTAGTGCAACATGAAACTTTAGTGCATTTTTCAAAGTTTTTGTAAATTACTGACCAGTTTAATTGTTCTGTAATTTGTGGCCCCAAATAGCAAAACCGCTATTTAAAAGTGGTCTTGCATTGCATTTAGGGAATCGCAAATTGCGATTCCTTAAAGGCAATCGCAATTTAGGAAATCGCAAAAAATTTCGAATACCTAAATTGCGCGTCCCCAACACTTTGATGCATCGCAAAAGGCCATTTTCCAATCGCAAACGGACGATTTTTGCGAATCGCACTGTTTGAGCTCGCAAAAACCTTTGATGCATGTGCCCCTTAGTGCTGTGTCTATCATGGAAAAATAAAAGCTTCAAATACCATTGTGCAGTGAGATCGGAGCAAAGGAAACCAAAAGTTGTCTGGGAAACTCGCATGAGATCAAATAAATCTTGATATCCAGGTAGATGCATTTTACATTGTCAAGCATAGGAGCCAAAAACCTAACAACGATTTTTGCCTTTAATTGAGTTTTGCTCCTGTTCACAGGTACAGCCATGTTTACTTTGCTCTATTGAACAAGCATTGGAAATGCAATAGGGCTCGCATTAGGAAAGTTTGAGCTATTGGTATTATAAATTATTTTTTTTATGTATGCGTTATTTTTTAAAATAGCTAAATTAATAGCTTTGTCATTTACAATGCCAATAGTTATAACTTTTGCAAATGTGACACCTATAGCATTTGTAATGCAACATGTTATGTATTTACGTGAATTAGATGTATTGATATTACAAATAACAATGGCTTTTATTTTTTTAAAATAATTAATACTTAAATAATGTATTAAAGGGTTTGTCTGCCATCTATTAAGGCGCACTTTTCAGGCTAACTACCCCACCCAGGGGGACAAGAAACACCCAAGATGTCCAGGAACAAGTGGGGGGAGGACGTTTACGGGGGTCGCCCTGAAGACTGTTGTTTAGAGCACTCAGGAACGGTAAAAAAAACCTACAGTTTGAAGCGGTTTTAAACACACGTTATCCTGTTCCTTGAGACGGTCTTCAAATGATTGAAGGCTGATGAAGTATTTCTGAAGGTGCCTTGCAGGCGACGGGGGAGCTTCATCTTTTTTTCCTTGGCAGGTGAAGTTCGCAAAGGTCACTCTTGAGGAATATAATACCTGATCTTACTGCAAGAGTAGAATGGATGCCCTGCATTCAGTGTGCTGCAAACTCTTCACTGCTAAGGCAGGCCTGCAGCAAGGCAGTCATGTAAAAGAGGTTGGGGCCACAGCTAAAAAATAACATGTTAATTGTACGCATGTCTCACCACCTTCGAGGGTTTACACACGGACACTCATCAAATCGAATAGTCCTTTTTATTGCGCAATCTACCCATTTTGTAACACCGCGTGCGCCTCCTGTGCAGCGTAATTCAAACAGCTGAGTTTCCAGCACCTTTAAATATTTTTTTTATTTCCAATTTTATATAGCGCATACAAGATCCAAAAGGGTTTCTGAGCGCTTTACACAGGAATAGTTATTACTGCATGCAAGCAGTTTCTATGCGAACAGTTACCAAGGTTATAAGGTAAATAACAATTTACGTAGTTAAATATGAGCTTCACACACACGAACATAATGGTGGGTGTTTTTTGGACACTTGATAGCTTTGCAAGTGCATGAGATAATAGAACACTTCCCAAGAGAGAAAGTTTAACACATGCCTATCTAGAGGTACAGTATTCTTTCCATTTGTTTTTAATTAAAAACGAATCAGTCAAACCTTTAAAATGACACTTTAAACTCAGGAACCTCTGAATTTGTAATGAAAGGGAGTGGACAAATAGCCAACCAAACTTTACAAAGGGAAACGCACTGTACTGTACCTTCGAGCTGCCTGACTGACCTTCCAGCGCCACGGACACTTCTTTGGTAGTTAATGAGCCAGTTCCTTTTGCATGCCCAGAACATCAAAGAGGCCGAAAGCGGCCCGAAAGGGGTGAAAAGAGGTGTGAGTGCAATTCGAGGTGACAATAAAAGCCGCGAGACGCGCTCTGCGGAGGGGGAGGGGCGAGCAAGACAGAGGCAGAGCGAGAAAGCGATACGGAGGAAGAGTGCAGTTACAATTCAGAATGAATATCGCAACTGGCCAGTATGAGTCCAATTACGGAATTACAAACTAAAAATTAATTAAATCAAAGCAACTGAAACCTTTGGTAATGAGTGTAAGTACCTACTCAGATCATATTTCATAGCACAGAACAAGTTAAGGCTTTCTTTTGTACCAAGAGCCAAACCGAATACATTTGCAAATACCCTTAAAAGAACACAGTTAGGAAGCAGGACTCCATTCCTTTTTTATGACACTGACAAACGAACCAGTCTCAAAGTTAGAAATGCCAGTTACTGCAGAAGCGCGTTTAATAATTGTTAGGTCCATTAAGCTGGGTATTCATTAACACAGAAGTAACAAGCACTGGGGGAAGAGAGCACGGCCTGCGGCCGTGAATAAGTGACGGCGGGGGGCGGGGCAGCGAAGCCTTTGCAAATACCCTTAAAAGAATACAGTTAGGAAGCAGGACTCCATTCCTTTTTTATGACACTGACAAACGAATCAGTCTCAAAGTTAGAAATGCCAGTTACTGCAGAAGCGCGTTTAATAATTGTTAGGTTCATTAAGCTGGGTATTCATTAACACAGAAGTAACAAGCACTGGGGGAAGAGAGCACGGCCTGCGGCCATGAATAAGTGACGGCGGGGGGCGGGGCAGCGAATCCTTTGATGTGCCAAATGCTGCTGGCAGGGGGAAGGATCGGGCAAGCTCGTCCACGAGCTCGTGAACTGTTGGGAATCCTCCTTGAGGACAGCCAATCAGCTGCCTGAAGAGAGCCTTTGGGGAAAGAAGCAGATCAGCGACATAAGGGCTCCCCCTGTTCTATTTCTGCGAAATAGAAAAGGGACGAGCCCTAAAAACCATTGTCAAAGCCAATAGGTTTTCTGCTCTCAGAATACACCAAAACAGTCAACAGAAAGGTGAAACTAAAATACTTGTGTAGGTTGATCCAAGAAGTGATTGAAAATATTTTAAGCAAATGGCTGAAGGTTCTTAAGCTAAATAAGCGAATGGCTGAAGAAGGCTAACCAACACCCCTTATGGTAAAGATGGAATACAATATGGTCACCTTGATGACACAAATTACATTAGACGCCAGACATTAAAATAGGGACTTCCAAAAAAGGCCATAGCTAGAATCAAATGGGAACAAAAACTCACACATCACAAAAGCCTGCTATTTAGTAAGTAAAATATAAGCTGATTGAAAAGCACCACGTGGAAAATTCCAATCACCACATTGTAGTGAACTAATTTAACTCTTCTAGTGGTGGAGACAAGACATTCACATACTTTGTATTACCTCACCAGTGCAGAGGAATTGAATGTCTGATCCTTGCACTGAAGGTAGAAAATACTTCTAGTGCTCGCAATAGACGGATTTTCTATTTTTGGAGAAGAGCTTCCCTCGCAGCCCAAGATTATTTTTTCAGGCAGTGTGACAAACACACACAGACTCTTTGATCAGTGCTCAGAGGTATATCTGAGCCACTGGAGCACCAAGGGCCAAGGTAGAGGTGGCATTGGAAAGAGGAAGGGACCCATTTCTATTGGTTCTTATCCTTAGCGGATCACTGTTTAGGCAGGAATCACAGCAAAAGAGGGATTCATGAGTTTTGCTGCACCACCAAGGGAGGGTGATTGCGGGTTTACGCCCAATCTATCCCTAGGGGGACAGAATACATACTAGAACCAGGGATTTCTTTTTTAGCAGAAAATTCTGTTGCAGTAGACCGGCCTGGCAACATGCCTTGCCCCACTAGATCACGGTTGCAATACACCACATTCTTCTTGGTACGGCATATGTTTTCCTCTTTTCAAGGTGGGGGCTGCTTGTGGCACTGCGTATTTGTGTTTATATTGGGGTTGAGTGCACTAGATATGTTTAATTACAGCAGATACTTGTGGCTCTGAGTATGTTGTTAGTAAATCCCAGTTGCAGTGCACCAGTTTTTTTGTTAAAACAGCTCCAGACGGTGCCGCAAAGTGTTGTTTTCTTCTTTTCGGGACAGCGGCAGCTTGTGGCGCTGTCTATTTGTGTTTGATTTGTGGTTGCAGTGCACCGAATTATTTTTCTACATGATTCCTAATTACAGTGGCTGCTTGTGGCACAGCACACATTAGTAGTAAATCGAGGTAGCGGTGCACTACGTTCTTTTATGATTACAGCACCTACTTGTGTCACTGTCTACTTTGTTAGTAAATCATGGCTGCTCAACTGCTGTACAACATGTAAAACATGTTGACAAAGCCAATAGAGTTTGCATAGGCGCAACCTATCGGCTTTGCCAATGCTTGTTCTATTTACATTTGTTTGTAACCTCCACCTGACTTGGCCGCGAGGACCCTGCCTTGGATTCCTGCACAGAGCAACTATGTACAAGGACAGGATTTTGCAATTTGACAGGAGAAGGAGCAACCTTGCACCCGGGACCACCCCCTGTTCCTGTCGGAGACACTAATCCGAACTCCTTTCCAGATTTTTTAACTCCTTTTTTAGACTCTTTTTTGAAAATCGGGAAAATCTCCACCTTATTAGCTACTGAGAGGGTATTCTAACTAAGTCCCCCAAACAGCCACCTTAAGCCAAGATCCTCACTACCATGTGAACAACTCTTTTCAGGGGACACCACATTCCGCATTGGTTTACCCACTTGGACAAAGGCATCCTTTATCCCTCCAGGAAGCCGCGAAGGCTTTGCATTAACATTATTTGAAATATTATTTACATTTAAGCAGCATAGCGTGTTAACATTCAGAATTTTCAGTAGAATTGCTGACAACATGCCTAACATGATCTGCGCTAGACACCAATTTCTCTAATAGGGACAAAATGGAAGATAAGATTATTTTGATACAAAGTTGGACGGAACACTGCCGCCGCCACCTCTGTTGCATTTATTCAACTGTTTCCTGGGAAGAAGAAAGTGATCATGATCTGATTCAGAAAGAGACAGCTCAAGCAGAGATGAACTGTGACATAAAAGCTGTAAGGAGGGGCGCAGGCAGGTAGATGAATTCAAAATAGGTTGACCCACTTCCTCCATAAAGTTCACAGGAGAACAACCAGAGGAAAATCATTGCCCTTTCCCAAATTGAGAAACAACTTCAATGTTGGACAACGTAAAGTCCTCCACATAGACCACCTCCTCCTCCACATCAGCTTTGACACAGGTACCACTTGCCCCGGGTACCAGTGTCAAGGGGCCGGGAGGGCTGAACTGAGGCAGCCATTGATATTTCCTCAGGGGGCCAGAGACCCAAGCCCTTGCCCCAAGAAACACCAGACACCAACGAAGACGCGAGGCACTCACTGCCCCCCACCAACCCGGGGTAACCAGTTCTGGAATATTTTTTATATTATTCAGTGGCGAAAGACAGATACACTTCCAAACATCCGGGCTTAAATACGGAGAAGGCTCAGCCGAAGAAAGGAGCGCTGATAGAGAGGAACTGAAGACTTGGTTGGCCAAAACTTTATCTATTTTCCAGAAAAAAACTGAAATTTATGGGTGAAATTTGTAAAGTTGCCATTGGTAGCCTCTACTGCAACTGGTAGATTTCTCTTTTTTTTATTTGAAACAGATGAAATTACGCCCCCAGAGTTCAATTTCTTCAGTGCCATCATAACCGTGAGGGCGAAACGCTGAACTAAAGGCCTGGAGATTACTGCTCCCTCTAGGTTCAAGAAGCACCGGCCTCATGCCGGCCTCCTCTGCACTCAAGAGGGCCGCAGGCGCCTAGCACACTCTCAATAAGCCATACAGACCTCGGGACCACCGAACCATCTCTCCACACGCGTACCCCCATCTCTCACTTCAAGAACCAACCAACATCAACTCCAGCTGTCAACAATATCCCCAATAAGGGCTAGGAGAGCCAAACAGGCGTAGTGTGCCTGGGTCACGAGCTATAGCTCATCAGGCACCTCCAGCAACAGCGGAATAAACTTGCCTCCGTATCTCTGTACCTCCATATCTCTGTACTTCTATACCTTCTTTCGGCGATGGTATCCAATGGCAGGGTCCTCTAGTAGAAAGTTGTCTGTCCCACCATCTGTCCGCTGCCTCCTTAGCTGTCTCTGGTTGTGTCTCTGGTTTTGACACCTCCAACTTTAGATGACCCCAAGAGAGCGAGGGGCTGCAGGAATGGTGTAAGGCCGGGAGGTACAAGGCAACACAAGCACAGGTGGGGGCGGGCTGGGCTCCAGGCCCCGAAGGAGGCAAGCAAACAACAAATATGCGGGGAAACACGAGACTGTGTACTTGTGGGTCCGCAAGGGGCCACGAGGCAGCAGTAAGCCGACACGGTGAAGCTCAAAGCGGGTGAGCGGCTCAAAGCAGGCTGTTGAGCTCCAGCCCACATGGTGTGTGCCGAAAACATTCGGCCGTGAAGCTGCAATACACCACACGGCTCTACAGCTGCCATGGTTCCTGCAGTGGGAGGACAAAAGGACATGCAACGTCTGCGTCAGTGTCGGCAGGTATGGTATGGAAGCAATCTCTTACTCTTTAAAAATGTCAGATGAGTGTCTACTGTCATATGTTCATATTTAAGATGTAACTGTAATAATTGTCACTGCCTCAGTTCAGACTTTATAAGATGCTCCAGGTAAGTACAAAAAAGTTAACAAATTTAACAAGTGTACTATGTCTCACTGTAACTGTGATATAATCTGATTTTATTAATATCTGCTTTGTTCCTTTGAACATGTGGCTCCTCAATTAGAGATTTGCAAATTGAGAATGCAATTTGAAGGTTGCAAGGGTGTCTATTGGACACCCTTTTGTACCCCTGAAATAAACATGTATGCACATGTGGCGCACATACATGCGCTAAGGGCATGTATATGCGCCACATGGCACTTTGAAAAATGCCAAAAAAAAGCCAAAATCGCACAACTTGGGCGCCTCTTACATTGCATTTAAGGAATCACAATTTGGGATTCCTTAAATGCATTTGCAAAATAAGGAATTGCAAATTTTGCGATTCCTTATTTTACGTTTGGGTTTTTGTGTGCTACATAGCACACTGCCCAAATTGCGATCGCAAACGCTGAAATTCTGCGAATTTCAGCATTTGCGATCGCAATTTGGCTTCCTACATATGGCCGCAGGTGCTTTACAAATTTCTTAACGTAACATAACACATAATGCCCTGCTTTCTGTAAAATGTTCTGCTGTTCACCAGGGTTAGCTTCACTCCTATATAATAAACCACATTATAAAAAAAAATGTAAAGCATTATTTTTTTAGAAGCAGAGCCCATTATACTTGTTTGCACCACACCGATTTTGAAGTGAGCTTAGGGACTTCCCCTACTTCCCAAAGAGAATAACTTGGTGAGGCCCATGACATAGCTTTTGCAGCAGAAAATATGCTTATCTGCTGAAAGAGAAACTTGGCATCATCCCTCTAAACTGTGTCTTAGATTGAAATCATAGACCTCGATATACCAAATTCCCAAGGGTACACATTCTTTGATCCCTGATCATATCACAGGGTAGATCGTTTGTCCCACTGTTAGAACCTCAGCGGACTCCTGAGGAAAGGGAAAGAGTTATAAACTACAAAACATAGACATGGCTGTAAGAGCACTCTTCACTTTCTATTTCCTGCTGCTGCCTTCATGATAAGGGGAAACAAGGTCAGTGCGAGCGATACCAAATGGCAAGCATGGAAAGCATCCAATTGAATTGAATTGAATAGGGAACTTATAAAGCGCATACTGTCACTCCAAAAGGAGCATCCTGGCGCTATCCAGTTATGCTCAAGCATGCTGAAGAAGGAGGAACCTATATAGAGTGACAGACTTTGTCCGGTATACCAAAGATCCAGGTCTTTAAAGCCTTCCTGCACTGATTTTCTGTTTTGAAGCCTCTCAGTTTGTCTGGCATAAGGTTCTAAGCTCTGGTTCCTAAGACTGTAACTGATTTTCCTCCCCTGGTTTTGCATCTATAGCAGGGGGTTTTAAGAAGATGCGCTGAGGAAGATCTGAGGGTACTAGTTGTGGTATAAGGGGTAAATCTTGCTGACAGGTAAGTTGGATCCTTCTTATGTGCTGCTCCTAAAGTAATTAGGAGGATTTTGAATAAAATTCTCTCATGTAACAGGAGCCAATGGAGAGCTTTTAGATCAGCCGATGCGGAGGCCCTACGGGGAGGTTTTAGGACCAGACGAGCTGCCGCGTGCTGGACCACCGGTAATCTCTTCAATGTTGATTTATTGATCCCTGCCAGAAGGCTGTTATAATAGTCCAAGCGTGAAAGGATCAACGCCACTGCCACTGTTTTCCTAGCTGTTAGGGGTATCAAATCAGAGACTCTTTTTGTGTTTTGATTAGACCAAAACAGGTTCCTGCCACTTTTAGTACACGAGATTTAAAAGAAAGGGGAGCATCAAATAATACTCCCAGATTTTTTGCAGCATCAACCGTGGCTAGGGGAACTATGACATCACCCAGCCACCAGGCCCAGGGTTGAAAGGGATTATCTTTACCGATCAGGAGAATATCTGTCTTGCCCGTATTGCACCAGAGATGATTATCCTTCATCCACTGGATGGCTGCTGAAAAACAGAGCTTGAAGTCTGCTTCTGCCGATGTAGAATCTTCGTCCAGAGATAGAATCAGCTGGGTATCGTCGGCATAAGATGTAACTTCAATCCCAAATGACGAGATGAGAGAGATAAGAGTGGACATGTATATAATGAATAAGAGCTGGCTAAGGAATGAGCCCTGGGGTACTCCTGCTGTGATGCATCGTTCAGGTGAAAGGAAGGTTCCCAAGGAGACCTCTTGCCTATGGTTGGTCAGAAAGGACTTGATCCAGGTCAGGACGGTATTTGAAATGCCGCTGGATTTTATTCGAGCCAGAAGTATCTCAAGGGAAATGGTGTCAAATGCTGCAAACAAACCGAGTAGGATCAGTACTGCTTTCCTGCCTTTGTCTGTGATAAATTTCAGTGTAGCTGATATTTCTAATGGAGCGGACTCTGTGGAATGGTTTGGGTGAAATCCTGATTGGCATGGATAGAATAACATAGAGGTTTTGAAAAATTTTGAAAGCTCTTTATTGACAATTCTTGCCATAATCTTTCCCAGGATTGGTAGCTAAGATATTGGACAAAGATTTGATAGGTTAGAGATGTCTACAGCCTGCTTTTTCTTTAAGGGTTTCACTATAGCAAGTTTCCATTAGTCAGGAACTGTACCAGTGAGTAATGATGTATTTACGATGTGGTCAATCACTGGGTTGACGATGTGTAACATTCGATGTAAAATCATTGGAGGAAAAGCATCCAATGGTGAGCCTGATTTACAGGCTGCAGTTGCTGACCATGTGTCCTCCAATGAGACTAGTTGGAAAACTTGCATGCTGTACCGACTGTCCGCAGGGATCAGTTCCTGATCGGTGTTAGATTCTGGTATCACAACTGTTCAAAAATCCTTTTGAATGGTCTTTATCTTGTCATCAAAATCATTAGCGATTTCATTACATAGATTCTGAGAGTGGGGAATTTCTGTATGCAATACTTTAGGATCAGTAAAGGATTTTACAATCGCAAAAATACATTTTTGATCGTTATTGGCCTCCACTATTTTGTTCTGAAAGTAATTTCTTTTTGCTATTTTGACGGATGTCTGGTATAGTTTCCTACTTATTTTGAAAGCTTGCAGGTCTACTGGGTCATAAACCCTTCTCCATCTGCGTTCTGACTGCTTGCATTGGAGACCTTGTTTAGTTAGATCTGGAGTGAACCAGGGATATTTGTATAATTTGCCTTTGCTTATCTTCCTGGAAGGTTTAAGAGGAATTCATTTGTCACTTATTGACATCCATGTGTGAAAAAGATGGGAGTCCTCTGTACAATCCCCACTGAGGGCTGGGGTACGGTCTTGTGCAATTTTGGCCAACATAGTGTTGGAGGCCAGTTGAGACCACTTACGCCTGGACTGTATCACAACCGCCTTCTTGGCTATATAGGTAGTATTAGGTATTGTGATTTTCAAAGGAATTAAATCATGGTCCGACCATATCTGGGGTATATGAGGCTATGTTGAGAGGAAGGGAAAATTAGTACAAACCCCATCAAGTGTATGCCCTGCCCGATGTGTCGACAATCCTACTAGTTGGCATGATCCAAAGGGTTTGATTATTTCACTGAAGGTAGCCACCCCTGGTTCGCTGCCATTTTCAAAATGGACATTAAAGTCTCCAAGAATGGTGACATTAGCATATCTATCTGAGCAGGTAGCGGCTAAGCGTTTCCCCTAGAGTTTCTAGAAAAGTGGTACTAGAACTGGGTGGGCGATAGACAAGTGCTTCGGAAAAAGAGAGAGAGGGATTTAATGTGAAGCAGAAGCAAAGGCTTTCTGCTCCCTTGAGAGAGTGTAGATGAAATTTTTTACATTGTAGTGTGTCCCTATAAATGATAGCCAACCCCCCTCCTTTATCTGCTCCTCTATCCTTCCTAAAAATGGTGTAGTTGGGGAGACCTTAAGGCTGCAACCACTTGTTTGGACCTCCGTCTCTTGCTGCCCTGCTTCCTGACAGAACTGCTTTTTTGGGGGTCTCGCGCTGTTGAGCGCATTGCTATCTTGTCTGTTGGTCCACCCCGCCGCTGCTCACCACATCATTCGCGGCCGCTGAGCGGGGGGACTACAGCCCCCATAATCCCCGGCGGGACAGCCCCGCCCACCTACCTGCACTTCCGCGCCTGGAGGCGCACATAACACTGGCGCTATCTCTGCGTCGCGGGACTCGCACGGGCGGTGCCGGGCTAAGCCCGGGCAAAGGGTGGGCCATCTGTGGCCGTCCGGGGCAGACTGAGGCTGGGCTGGGCTACCCCTCTTGGTTTGCCTTTCCGAAATATCTGGACATCCTGGACTCATTAGTAAGATATTACATCTTACATTTTCCATCACTAATAATTGTTATTCTGCTTGTATGTTACCTCGAGATACTTAGTTGTAGTCACATCATACATTATGACCACACTACCTAGTCTGGGTAGAAAATCTCTGGTGGGTGGGTCTGTGAGAGGAACATTAGACCAGTTCATTACAAGGGCAGCCTCAGTACTAGAGCGCGAAATCGCATATACTGAGCGCCGCCTATCATCTGAACTGCAGAACAAACGCTCTTCCTTGGGTCATATTCAGACAGCAAGCACACCACCTCATCATGGCTCTGACACAGATCTTTCTAGTGATATTGGTATTCCCCTACAGCTTCAGGACCTGCCAGCCTCGCCAGCAGGAAGTAGGCTACCAAATCCGGCAGATATTAGTTGTGGTTCGCAAACTGAGATTTCGTCAGCCGAACAGATAATTGTAACAATAAATAGTTCACCCACAAAAAAGATGGTACCAACTAACACAACAGGTCTAGGTCTTCCAACTAAAGGCCAGGGTAGGGGGAATAGATAAAAGGGTAGACGCCAAAAATCATATAAATTAGTAATGAACCCCCTAAATTCTAAAGGTCCTGTAGAAAGTAAAGTTGAACAAGGAAACCCGTGTACACATCCACACTGTTCACAAGATCTGATGAGAGACCTAGAGAAACTGGTCAAATCCCTGGTACTAACTCTTGTTGAGAGGGTAAAGAGGTTGGCGTAGCAACTAGGCTCCCTTCAAGAAGCAAGCTCGGCAAACTCAGACTTACTTAAATCATTAGCAAATAGAGACAACCAGCTTTTTGTCGCCCCAGCGCCAGTGCCGGTAAAACCAACTTCCTTGAAAAACTCTGGCCCACTGACATAAATAATACTTCAACTATCCCAATCCTGAACACAGCCTCTGACCCTGAGAAAAGTGTGTTAGCCGGTGAAAGAGGGTTAGTAAGTAATCATGGCCGTAAGCAGGGAAACTCCGCAAATAGACCTCATATGGTTCAAAACTTACTAGGACAAGATCAGCATATCGATCTCCCTCCGGAAGCGGAGCCCTACGTCATAGTACTTACAGGCGTACCAGAGTTGCCACTGGGGAAATATGAAGGTCACCAGGACCTTAAGAATAAGGTAGTTCATTGGCTTTGTAAAAACAGGCCTCTTCCACCCAATATCGATGGAGAGATATTACACGTCAGAAGATTGGGGTGGGTAGGAAGAAGATCAAAGGACATTCAGGGTGATACCATCATAATTCATTTCAGGGACCGTAGGGCGACTAACCACATCAGAGAATGGTTCCCAGATGGCTACAGGGTGGAATATCCACCGGGGATCTAAGTTATTTCTACCCACGAGCCGTGAAAGGAAAATACTGCAGCCCACCTTATCAGAACAACCGGTGTTTGCAAGGCCCTACCTTTAATGTGACAACCTTTAACCCCTTCGCAGCTGGACAAATTCCCATGCTGTGCTGGGGGGTGGGGGGGGCGCGCACAGCGCCCCTGTGCTCATGGCGAGGTCAGCTCGTCATGAGCCACGGTGGTCGTGTGCTCATGACGAGCTGAGCTCGTCATGACCACACCCGTTTCTTTAGAACGTTCGCACAGCAGGAGAATTAGCCCAGCGTGCAAGCGTTCTAAAGGTCATGACGAGCTCAGCTCGTCATGAGCACACGAGCACCGTGGCTCACGACGAGCTGAGCTCGTCATGAGATTCGAAGGGGTTAATAGATATGCCCCTTTTACGAGACTGGAGGGAGTTGACTGACTCCCAGATGGGGAAAAAGAGATGAGGAAAGATCATGTCCTACTTATTCACAACACTAATCCAGCAATAACTGAGGGAGAAGCTCCAGCCGACTCCTTGATGGAAAAGGGAGAGAGTGACATTAATAATACTAATATTTATTTAGGCCACCCATTTTTGTCTTGGAATATAGCGGGGCTAAAGGATAAAGTGGACAACCCAGAATGGCAAGATATGGTAAATCAACATAAAATCCTGTGCTTTCAAGAAACCTGGATGGTTAAAGAGTTCAATTTAATGGGATATTAAACCTTTAATACTCCGGCCACTGTAACTCAGCACGGAAGAAACAAAGGGGGTTTATGCACTTATGTTGCAACCACCTCAGAGCTAACAGTTTCTAAATATATCACAGCAGAATGCTATCAGATCTTGTTAGTTAGCTGGCCAGGCCTGAGTAGAATGGCCATCATAAACTTCTATAATAATGCTCACTCCTCTTAGTGGGAGGAAACTATAAAAAGACTAAGAAATTTATTGAGGGAGTTAGAAAAATCAAGGAACGGGGATTTCCCGATCTTATGGGTGGGAGATTTTAACTGCTCTCTCTGCATTTCCCACGCCACGTGTATATGCCCCTTGATGGGGAAAAGGGAGGATCCATTGACTCATTTTGTCCACTCTAAATTAGGCGACTTGCTCAACGCATTTATATATGAATTCGATTTGCGTTTCATCAATGAAAGTTGTTCACCTGAGGAGCGGTTTAAACCGACCTTTAATGGCAGAGGGGCTAATTCTACAATTGACTTTACTCTCCTATCATCTAGATATGGATTATTGGTTGCATCTTGGGAGACACTCGATGCCGCCCTGAGCGATCATTTCCCAATCTCGTTTTGTTTAAAAACGGAGGGACTTCAAGTAACTAATAAAGTTACATACCATACTCAAATTAGCCTAGCAAGCACAAATGGTTATACTATTAAATTGGCAAAAGTAGATCCTAATTTGTTCACGTATAAATTAATTAGTAAAATGTATGATCAACTATTAATTTGCTTTCTTTAACTGAAGGAAATCGTCAAGTACTAGACGCTTTTGGAAAGATTACAAATGAAATAAAACAACAGCAGACTAGACAATACAAAACCCAGAAAAACAAAACTAAGGGATGGTTTGATAAAAACTGCAGTAGGGCACATCAGTAATTGAAATCTGCCTTACAGGAAGATCCTAGATCTAGGGAGCTGGTAAGACTTAACGGGAGAGTCTATCGGGCAGCCATAGCTAGAAGAAAAAAAGAGTTAAAAGCGGAGACATGGCAGAACCTTCATGAGGCATGCCAAAAAAACGACAATACAGCTTTTTGGAGAGCAGTGAATGCTCCGTTCCTAAAAGATAAAGAATCGGATTCCATTGATATGGCTATTCCTGGTCACATTTAGGTCAAGCACTTTTCAAACTTATATAATAACACATACCCGTGGCAAACCATAATATTGTTGACCTGGCGGGGTTACAGGTAGAGACAAATGGTGCAGAAACCTTCCCCCTGGGGGTTGTATTCGATCATGTGGAGGTCATAAAGGCAATTGAGGATAGTGTGGTGGGGAAAGCACTGGGACCAGACGGTGTCCCTATTGACCTGTATAAATCTGAATTATCTCTATGGTCCCCATTGCTTACAAATGTCCTAAACCGTGCGAACTGCTCTGGCTTTATAACAACCTGGTCAGAAGCAGTGGTAATACCTATTTTTAAAAAGTGGGATAGGAACAACCCCGCGTGTTATCGCCCTATTTCCCTTCTTGACGCCCTAATGAAGGTGGCGGGAAGGATAATTCTCAATAGGCTGCAGGAATGGGCAGAGGAAAAGGATATTATCACTCATTTACAATATGGCTTCCGCACCGGGAAGGGTACAATCGAACAAGGCTTAAATCTAGCACTGTTAACTGCCAAATATACAGAGGCTAAGAAAGAAAGCGTATTTATCACATTCGTAGACCTAAGCTCTGCGTTCGACTCTGTGGACCATTCCATGCTGTGGGACACGTTAAATGACATGGGCATAGACCAAAAGATTTTAACAATTATCAGGGAACCAACTGTATAGGGATGCTGGGGCCACAGTACGCTATGGGATGGGGGGGTGTGTTCAGATAAATTCAACATTAAAAGAGGTGTGAGGCAAGGCTGCATTTTAGCGCCTTTCCTCTTTACACTCTATATCAACACTATGGGACAACACCTCAAGGAGTTCCAGTTCGACTACCCTGCTGTGGGAGGGAAGCCCATCCCCATCCTTTTGTACGCCGATGGCGCTGCCATTATGTCACGCACTGTCATCGGCCTACAGAGGGCTGTAGCTGTATTCTCTGACTATATGGGTGCCCGTGGTTTAATAATAAACGTCTCAAAAACGTACAGCATGACATGTAGTACCCTGAAAAGAACAAGTAAAGCTATCTATCTGGGAATAAACAAGATTGAAAACACCAGAAGTTTTTCATATTTAGGAGTCGCCTTCGATAGTAGAGGGAGTTGGAAAGAGGCAGTGAGCACAAGAAAATTGGCCCTTAGCAGGGCAAATGGTGCCTTGATCAATTTCTCAAGAAAATTAGGTGGGAGACTAGTGCGGGAACTGATCCAGATTTACAAAGCTAAGTGCGTTCCCACTGGTAACTATGGGACTGGTCTTTGGGGAATGGTTAAAACGGAGCAGATACAACGTATCGAAAATATTTTATTTGCTATCTACTGGCTGCACCCAAATCGATGCCCAATTAATTTAGCCATGCCGAAGTGGGGCTACCGTTCATTGAAGATATAATCAAATCTTCTCCACTTCTCCTATGGCATAAAATCTGGGTGACGCCAGAAACATCATTAAATAGAGAAGTGGTACGCGATTGCCTATTGCTAGATGGAGCCGGAAAGATCAATTGACTCAACTATATTAAAGATATATCATTGGAGTTGAGGCACAAAGAATTCTTTGACAACCCAACCTGTTTAGAAAAATCCCAAAACGTACTTTTAAAAGATCTATTCTGGAACATCTGGATAAAAAAGGTGGCACACTGAAAAAGGGAAGCAAACTGCCACTGCGAACCAGGAACTGATTTCTCATGTAGGGATACAACCCTATTTATTGCTAGATCCTAGCCCCTTTTCAAGAATGCTGCTGACTAGGTTCCGGGTGGATACCTTCTTTCGCTTGGTGACATTTCCGACCTGTAATGATTGGTCCACACATTTAGGGAGGTGCCCATGTGATGAATTATCCCTGCAATCTAACATCCATTGCATCATATTCGGTAAATTTTATATTACCCCCAGGAGAAGGTTTTTGATGCCAATCTTAAGGAAATGGGGCATAAGGGGGTGTAGAGCAGCTTTTTTTAGGTTGAAACAATTGGAATCGGAATTTGTGATAAAATCAGTTTCCTCTTATCTTGGGATACTCATTGCTTTAAGGAGAACTATGTGATCTGGGTGTACCATGATTAGTGATTTGTATCTCTCTTGGCCGTTTCTCTTCCACCACAGTACTAAATCTAATTTTCAAGTAGCTTGATATGTGGGCGAAAAACCGATTGTTGTAGCATATGTATTGTTCTTTTTAACTATGAAATAAATTGTGATTGTAATTTTTAAAGTTTTTAATATTTTATTTGATTGTTATATGTGCTTTTATGATTTTTTAATACAAAAATCGAATAAAGCGAAATTTTGACTTTTTTGTGTAGTTGGTGGGAGTGCAGCTACACTATCTGGGTTGCACTTATCAATTAGTCAGGTTTCAGTTATACACATATAGTCTAATTCATTCTCTGCGATTAACGCTCTAATATCCAGTGCGTGTTTAACCATGGAACGGGCATTAATCAGTCCCCCTTTTATCATAAGATTACCAGGACTGGAATCTTTTTTCTTTTCGGTCACTGTGTACTCTGGGTCAATAAAGGGTAGCTCAACTCGACAGATAATGCAGGTAAGAGGTCCTGCAACTTTATTAACTTTTAAATGGGTATCACATTTACAGTAAATATCCAGATTCCTTAGCAAAGTGGACGAAAGCGGCTCACCTGGCTTAAAGCCGGCAGCATGGCTGGCGACGGCCGCTGTCCGGACGTGGACGGGCACAGACGGGCTTGCCTTTGGCATGCCAAAGGCGCGCCCGCTGCGCATCCGGCGAAACATCTCTTTTAACCCCTCAGCTGCGCCCGTCGGCCAACGGCCTTCACGAGCACTACCTCCGTAGTGCTGCACACATCTGTTTGCCAAAGCGGCCATGCCCTCTTAATCAAACCGCCTCACCGCGGCAGAATTTGCGCCGTGGTTAGTCAGGCAAACTCCCGCCATCGACCCGATAGCCTACCGGAAGTGAGGGTGGCCTAGGCGGGAGGGAGCGGGATTACACAGCGCTTCTCCGTTCAATCGGCAACAAGGATGCCACGACGGACCGGAAACAGTGCGAGGTGCAAAAACCAATGTGCAAGCAAGCGCAATTTAAAGTAAAATCAACTATGTGCTGACAGTAGAGACCACCAAATGTCCCAATCACTAGGATAAAAGCAAGTGTCTTAGCTTACGTTAAAAGCAAGTATTTTAGCTAAAAAGTATGATTTATAAAAAGAGAGATTCCTTTCTAAAATAACGTGTTTCAATTCCCCCTTTCCTTTTTATTCCGACCTTAATCCGCTTAATCCTTAATTCAATACCTCTCTCTGTCTGTTTCTAACTGATGCCCACAAGCAAGAATTGCCAAGAATACATGAATAGCGACAAAAAACAACATTCCGAAGAAGCAATTGTCTGGATGAAACCCCAAAAGCATGTGCTCAATTTCCTCTCCCCTCCATGGCTCCCACTGGCACACAATTGAGGGTGAGCTTTACTCGTACACGCAAGAATGCACTGATTCTGCTCAGTCAGTCCGCGTGAGCACGGCAGCCGCTGGCGCGAGGGGCAAGCTGGCCCGCCATCTCAGTCAGGAACAAAGGACTAAAAAAAGGCTGGCGCCCTCTGGTAATCTTTAATCCCTTGACTGCTGCTGTGATTCAGGGACAGGAGCAGATCATCTAACGAGCTACTAATACATTTGAGAGCCCATTTCAGATCCATGTTTTGATGGCTGAATAAATATGTTCTAATGCCCATTAAATGGATAGTCTAATGTTATTATGTAGAATGTGAAATTTGAACACAGTGAAATTTGTATTTCATAACATCCACATTTGTTACATATACATGCTTATCAATTTGCTACAGACATCTGCTTTTTGAAACTAATAATCATGCACATAGAGTTGTGGCAGGAATGCCCACTGGGTGTTCCCATACCCTGAGTACTGGCCTCAGTGGTGGCTGGCAAATAGGCAGAGTGAGGGGGATGTGTGGTCGGTGCATGAATGCATGCAAAGGGAGTGTAAATAAAAAGAAATAACCACTTGCCTTGCTTGTATGATGTCCTCCTTGCTTTGGTCCTATTCTGCTCTGTCTTCTCCTGGCTCCGCGTGTTCTAGCAAATTCCCCCATCAATCCTGGTGCAGGTCTCATGCTGGTAACCAGCATGAGAGAAGCGCCATGATTTTAGATAGAAGCCTCTCGCATCGTTCTCAAGAGAACTGGAGGCCTGTGCTTTCTCTAACCCAGCTGTCTAAGACACCTGGGTTAGAGAGGTTTAAAATGAGCGTGTCTGGCTGGTTGTCGCAAGAGACACTTTAAACCTAAGTGCACAGCCAGCACACCACTCCTCCGTGCTGCATCAACGGCCCTACCCCATCCGACACTCGATTCAGGACAGGTGGATGAAAAATAAACTGGTAATAAATTAACTTTATTACCATTTTATTTTTCATCTCTGGGACTTTCATGGTGGGATTTTTGGCAATGGGGTGACGCTCCTCCATCCTAATGGAGGAGTGTCCTGACTGGACCATAGGGCAGATTCAGAAAGGTAATCTGAGCCAAAAGTCTAACTTTATGACTTTTGATATTCACAGAAGCCTTTTACGACTCGTATCTTTACGTCCGAACTCTGGACGGAGTCTCCACACCCAGGCCGGAATCTCCACACCCAGGCCGGAATCTCCACACACAGGCCGGAATCTCAGCACCCAGGCCGGAATCTTCGCACTCGGGCCGGAATCTCCGCACTTGGGCTGGATGGTCATTGTCTTCAATGCTAAACACCTGTGTAACTGCTTAACATCCTCCCGCTTAGGCCGGATAAAGTCAATTGACACCACCTGCAAGATCTGCACTACAAACCATATAAATGCAGCACACAAACAAAGCCCAGTTTTAGCCAAATATTGTTCCTGCTTGCCTGCTCTGCGCTTTACTTCAGAAAATGCCACACCAGAGGAGGAAGAAAAATTACACTGATGAGGAGACCACCCTGATCTTAGAGTTTATTGTGCAAACAGCTCCATGGTTACCCCTTAGAGCACCGGTGGGACACAGAAGGCAGCCCTGTGGCAGCATTTGGCCATTGCAGTCACAGCATTTGGGGAGTATGTCCACACTCGTAGTGACATAAAGAAGAGGTGGCAGGATGAGATGAGGCGGGTGAAGGAAAAGTATGCCAGAATTGAGGGGGCCAGAGTTCTCCCTGGTATACAATCCTGACCTGCCTCCATCTTGCTCCACTAAAGGAGGATGTCCTCAACACCGTACACCCCCACATGCTCCATGGGATGCCTGTGAGTAATGTCCGCAATGTGGTACCAGGTACATGTGATGACAAAAACATGAATAGGAAAAGTCTCTCTGCGTTGCACCACAATTGTGACTAACGAAGTTGTACCAAGTATGTATAAAAAGCATAGTGAGATAGAACCTCATGTGTCTCCTTCTGTACGTTGCACCACGAGCCCCAGAATCCTTTGAGATGGAAATGGAAAATCCCATCCCCACTATCAAAAACATGGGGACAGCACTGCTGGCGTATATACCTAACACTGGTAAATAGCAATAGACAAAGGGACCCTTCCACTTAGCCAGCTGGGTCATGTAAGATCGGTGGGGAGGCAGGCCGGGGCAAAATTGGAAGACAATGTAATAGGGAAAATAAAATAAAAACAAGAATCAAAACCACTTACTTTGCGCTCTTCGCATCGCCGAGCACAATGTGAGTGATTTTCTTCATAAATTTATTTTTCCTATTTCATCGTCTAATTTCCCCCCCCGCCCACAATGCCCTAGCACCGCCCTACTGCTCCTATTTGTATCATACGCGGCTGCACTTAGCATTACTGTTAACATGTAGATGCAGTGAGGACATTTCTGACACATTGCAAATGTACATTTTTGGTTTGCTGACTTTTCTGTATTCTCCTCTATTGACACAATCAGCCAAAGTACAAGTCATCCACTGTATCAGAGGTCACTGCATCTGCTGGGAGAAAACAACATCATCTAAGCATTCCATACATCCATCACAAACTGGTAAGTAAAACTGGTCAGCAGAGGGTCCAAAAGCCTATATTGTCAGGAGACAACAGATGGACATATTACATGTATTCCATCAACAGTGCTAAACAGTGAACTGAACTCTTAAATAGAGTGCATCACATGTGGTAACTGGAATGTTAACTGGCAAACACACATATCGTTCTAGGTCCAATGATGTCATCCAGGATTCCAGTCCCCATAGTGACATCTGCTACACGGTTGGCTGTGACATCTGGCCAAGAACCACACACTGGGCAGATGCAGGATCCTGGTAAGTAAACCCAAGGTTCATGTACTTGAATGCTCAAGCTAATAAAATGTGGATTTAATGTTTGCAGTATGTTGTATGTGTTGAGCATCACTGGTGTCCCTCATTTCAATATGCCCACATATGGCATTTTACAGCATCCCATATCACACCATGGTGGCTAGTGAAATGATGACACTAATTGTATAAACTAAAAAAAGATGTAAATCCAGTACTTGTATAGCACACGAATAACCCCCGAAGGGGTATCTTTGCGCTGGGGGCCGTTGGGAAAATTAAGCGAACTATTTCCCAGAGACACATGGTGCTGGGCAGACCCCTACCACCAGAGCCGGGGATCGAACCGTGATCCCCAGCATCAGTCGCCCTGGCCTCGGCGCCACACCTCTCCCCTATATACATGACATATACAAGTTAACTCATTGCTATCATCCTGTGTACTTAAATATGGACATGTATGTCTCATGACAGCTGCTGGTAGGATACTATCATTGCTGCAGATAACACCATCTCGGGTATGCAAGACATCCTGACTGCAGTAGTGAAACCATCTTGCATCTGTCCATCAGATAAGCCTACCATAAAGTGTTTCCCTAATATGGATACCAAAAAACTTCCAAAGATCTAAATCCCTTTCTGCCTAGCAACTGTAGCTGTTATGCAAAATGTTATATACATACTATTTCGGCTATGTGAGTGTCACATCTGTCTGTTAGCATATTAGTCATGCAGACCACTACGAATAGTGTCACTTCCCTCTCAAGCTGCTGGATCGTGTCCACATCTTCAGCTACACCTATGAGAAGCCAGGTTCAGCAGTTGACATCAGGGCGGATTGCAAAGAAACACAGAGCTGTGGCTGGAGCTGGTGAGTTTGCTTGTGCATTGTACATCTCCTTTCAATACCTCAGTGCTATGGTGTGAGCTGTCACATTTGGGTGTACCCAAACCAGATCACATGTGCATTATCTGTTGATGCAAAGTACAGCAGAATCAACTCTTGGGTTGCACCACATCATATACTAGGTCAATTACTTATCCTGTTAAAACCTTTGTCTTCCAGCTGATGAGGACGATGAGGACAATGGACATTCCAACAATGTTGGGGAACAGGCAATCGAATGGGAGTACCCCCTACTCCTGCAAGTAGCAATTTCAGCTGACATTAATGTGCAAGAGGAGGCGGAAGTACCAGAGGAGGCTGTTTGATTTGAGGATGATGAAGAGTATCTGACCCTTCTCACTGAAAATGAGGAGTCAGATGCCCCGACCAGAACATTGATTACACTTGCCCAAATGTATACAAAAATGGAGGGGGGATCTTTGTAGATCCAGAGGGCCAAATTACCAATCAAGACAAAGTGGAAGGTCCAGACGCCAGCGTGGGCCCTCAGATAACTGGTACCAAGGAGGAGACTGGGCTGTTCCTGGGTTCAAAGTACAGGTCACTGGGGAGTGGATATATGTAGGAGGTTAATTGGTAACCTACCTGTGGGTATCCATTTTGTTGGATATATTGGCCTCACACACCCTTGCAGGTGTCATGCTTCATCATAGGCAATGCTCCTCGTTGGGTGGGCGGTGCAATACCCAATGGGCTACACCTCAAAGAGGGGCTCTTTAGCGGAGATCTTTTTATCCAACTGCCCTTGGGTGAAGTGTGGGTGAGGGGCCAGAGTAGTAGTAGACAGTATGTGAAATTAAAATAATGCAGGGGTACCAGAAGGAACTTTATTCGGGTGGTCCCGTGCGCTAACTAAAAACAACATTTAGTCTAGGAGGTCTGGAAAGTAATGTTTTCCGCACTCAAGACTATACTAATAGGTGAGGGTTGTGGTCGACATGTTTCTCGCTCAGGGTTTATTTACCCACGATTCACCAGGACCTATAAAAAGTACTCGTTGTCTACAGTATTGCTGATCTATCTAAGTATCAGTGCTTACGTATACAGTTAGGAAATGGAGTGACTGCATATATATTGTTCCATGCATGGGTCTAGGAAACAAAAGGAGAAAGTAAGGGGTTACATCTCTCAAGCAGGTACAGTACATTGATCCACATCTTATATGACCTGGTGCATTCAGTGGCATGCTAGTGTTGGTGACTACTAGCACGTGGTGAAAGTGAAACATCTCCAAATGGAGCAATAGTAAGTGGCATACTCACATGTGTAGGAGTGGAGACGTTTCTTGTGACTTTAGAAACAAGAAGAGCAGCAGCGTTAAAAATTAAGAATTAAGAAACAGCAGATCCGGTCTACATGGGTCCAAGAAGACCCACTCACCTAGAGGTCAATTTTTAAATGTAACAGCAGTGTCTGGCGGGATGGACATCGATGAGTCAAGCCTCTGTAGCTAAGGCTAGAATGAAATTGCAATAAGGGGGGGGGAATAGGTACAAAATACATATTCAAATCGCCCCACATTATGTATTACTTAGTGATTCAACTAGCTTCACTGTGCCCCCCATACCCCCCATTCCCACATCCTTTACCAACTTACGCCCTCCAATATCCACCACAATTCGCCCCACCAAGCAACAACCAGCCTTTTTTAGAAAGAGGTTGGGGAAGAGGGCACGGGCGTAAGTGAGGAAACGCGCCCGACAAGAGGGTCCAGTGGGAAGACCCCCGGCCCAGGGGATGGACACCAGGAGCAAGACCACTCGAAAAGGAGTCTAGTGGTCAATCTCTCAGCACACCAGCTCACCCCACAAGAGGAAAAGGCCCTACAGAAGGGACTTGGCTTTGTTCCAACTCCGAAAATAGACAACTTCAAACAGGTTTGCGAAATACAAAAGTTTTTTCGCAAGATTAGACTTAAGGCCTTCTTTGACGGAAGACAGAGTGAGACAATTGAAGACTCTGGGCTTCACAATCCTTCCACTTTCACCCCCCACAGCGAGATAGTTCCTAACGAGGTCTAAACATACGAACAAGCAGTGCTCAAGGAAATTGCGACACTCGACCACCACAGTAACTATCACAATATGTCCAAACTTGAGTTACAGACACTCAACTCGTTAGCCAATGACCCTGCGATTACTATTAAGCAGGCAGACAAGGGGGGAGCCACCGTTCTGATGAACACCACCGATTACGAAACTGAATGCCTCAGACAACTGGGGGATGGACGATACTATACACCAATCCCTTCCAATTCCACGGAACGCCTCACACGCACCATTGCGGGGCTTGTCGAGTCGGCTCTCAGCGAGGGTTGGATTACTAAAAAGGAGGCGGAATTCCTGACTAAGAAAGATCCTAGGGTTCCGTACTTCTATACTCTCCCTAAAATTCATAAGGAGACCACCCCCATACCTGGTCGCCCGATCGTCTCAGGCATCAACTCCATACTGGAACCGCTATCACAATTTTGTGATCACTTCTTGCAACCCTTGGTCAAACGCATCCCATCCTATATACAGGACACAACTGATGTTCTACGTCTCCTAAACACCTTTCAGGGGAACCTCCAGATTGACCTCCTTGTAACCCTTGACGTAGAGGCCCTCTATACTAACATCCCTCAGAGGGCCTCTCTAGGGGTTATAGAAGAAATACTAAATACCGAGACATGGTCCTCACCTACACCCCCAGCCTTTGTCATGGAATATGCCAATTTAGCACTGACGAAAAACTTCTTTGAGTTCAAAGGAAAGTATTACCATCAAACTCAGGGCACATCGATGGGGAGTACATATCCCCCATCGGTGGCATGCCTCTACAAGGCAGATTTTGAAAAGAGGTACATTGACTCCCCCACCAATCCCTACCACAACAACGTCAAATTGCGCAGGCGATTTATCGATGACATTTTGATCTTCTGGGCTGGCACCAGAGATTCACTCGATGAATTCTTTGAATGGGTAAACACACTGAATGTATATCTACATTTCACAATAACGGCCTCTGCCACACAGATCTCCTTCCTTTACTTGACAATCAAACTAACGGAAGGTCAACTAAGTACCAGCATGTTCAGATAACCAACAGACCGCAATAGCCTACTCCATTATAATAGCCAACACCCAAAAGCGTTGCGAACAAACCTACCCTTCGGGCAATTTTTGAGAGTACGGCGCAATTGCAGCAGCCTATCTGAATACAGAACCCAGTCTAATATTCTTTCAAGGAATTTGTCTGATAGGGGTTACCCATGTAAAGAGATAACAAGAGCACAGAAAAGAGCCCAAAATAATCACAGAGGAGCGCTCCTAGAACATAGGGACAGGATCCCCAAAATCAACAAACCGATGACATGCGTCACCACCTTCACGCCAGCCTTGAATGCGGTGAGGAAGATCATTATGCGCCACTGGCAAATCCTCAATACGGGCGAACTCTATCTTGAACCTCCCAGGTTTGCCTTCAAGAGGTCCAAAAACGTGAAGGACATACTCATTAACACAAGACCAAAAAAACAAACTGTAATGGGCCAGCCTACCCTGTGGCAATTACCACCAGTGAAAGGCCACTATCCTTGTGGTTCATGCAGCGCATGCCCTTTCACGGCAGTATACAAAACTGTTCAGCTCACAGACTCTTTCAAGTGGGAGTTAAGGGGACACACAAATTGCAACACACCGAATTGTGTATACTTACTAATGTGCCCCTGTGGGCTCCTATATGTGGGGATGACCACTAGACCAATCAAACAACGCATCTCAGAGCATCGGAGTAACTTCCGATGCAAGAAGAAAAATACTAAGATGTGTAGGCACTACTTAGAGACGAACCACACAGCAGACTCTATGAAATGACTTATAATTGAAGCAAACGCGAGCATCCCGAAACAGAACCTCTTCTTCAGGGAGCAAAGATGGATCCATCGTCTGGCCACAGACAGGAAAGGTTTAAACGAGGACATCCCCTGGAGTTCCCTGTAATCGCCACTTACACTTACACACACTTTGGGTTATGCTCCTGATGACTGTTTAGTTATCCCAATAGCTATTAGGACCTACACTTCTTAACAACAGTAAGGGAAGATCCGTACAATAACAACAACATAGTGCTGGCAGGTACATATGTGATGGCTACCTGTCATGGCACAGAGCACATGTAAACATATTGATTAAGTCCATAGTCATACCCATACCATTACCTATGAACCATAGATATCTTCTCTTAACATGAGATTTTTCGCCCCTGAATGACTGTATCTATAGTCAAATGAGTTATTTGACACCCTTCCAAGATGGCCGCTCCTCCTAATGGACTAGGTCACATGACCCGCAGGGAGCTGAGTAATTCTCCTCACACAACTAGGATGGGATAACAGAACTCGCTCACCACGACATAACTTTTGCTTTAACCCACATGATATACATCCCACGCAGAAGAGAATCGTGGATTTCAGCCCCGAACACATGATGTATGAATTGTTCCCACTTCAATAGTGTATACTACAGACGGTAGAGCACAGCCACACCACTCTAAAATGTCCGCTCCTCTAACCAAGCTAATCACATGACCAGCATCGAGCAGGCAGAATTCCCTTCAGACGTGTCCCTCGCATTACTAAGATATATACAGCGACCGCCGGACGCTCTATTCTATCCAGTCCTGGCAGAGAGGGGTAGGCTACACAAGAAGGACACGGGAGCTTCAAGTAAGTGACCGCCCTGGTAGCGAAGGGAAATGGTGATTATCTGAACACAGCGCTCTGGATTTGTTTGGCGTTGCGGTCCCCTGAGTGGCTCGCTAACCGCCTTAAGGATAGGGGGCTTACTCTTGACTCTTAACGAGGGTTATGATTGATGCGCTCACACGTCCTGCTCCTTATATGAGTGACAGCTGGATTTGGTTGGCGTTGCGGTCCCCTGAGCGGCTCGCTGACCGCCTTAAGGATAGGGGGCTTACTCTTTACTCTTGACTCTTAACGAGGGTTATAATTGATGCGCTCACACGTCCTGCTCCTTATACGACCGATAGCAGGATCGTGTGCAGACAAACGCTGAAAAAACCTGATTCACTGTTTTACCCGATGCCCTGACACACCCCTAGACCAGTAATGGCAGGTTAGCTAATTGCACACCTATAACAAGCCTAGGTAACAGCATCATACTATCGATACTAGATAACTGCATAATTAAGGCACAGTGAAGCTAGTTAAATCACTAAGTAATACATAATGTGGGGCAATTTGAATATGTATTTTGACCCTATTCCCCCCCCCCTTATTGCAATTTAATTCTAGCCTTAGCTACAGAGGCTTGACTCATCGATGTCCATCCCGCCAGACACTGCTGTTACATTTAACAATTGACCTCTAGGTGAGTGGGGTCTTCTTGGACCCATGTAAACCGGAACTGCTGTTTCTTAATTCTTAATTTTTAACGCTGCGGCTCTTCTTGTTTTTAAAGTCACAAGAAACGTCTCCACTCCTACACATGTGAGTATGCCACTCACTATTGCTCCATTTGGAGATGTTTCACTTTCACCACGTGCTAGTAGTCACCAACACTAGCATGCCACTGAATGCACCAGTTCATATAAGATGTGGATCAATGTACTGTACCTGCTTGAGAGATGTAACCCCTTACTTTCTCCTTTTGTTTCCTAAACCCAGGCATAGAACAATGTATATGCAGGTACTCCATTTCCTAACTGTATACGTAAGCACTGATACTTAGATAGATCAGCAATACTGTAGACAACAAGTACTTTTTATAGGTCCTGATGAATCGCGGGTAAATAAACCCTGAGCGAGAAACATGTCGACCACAACCCTCACCTATTAGTATAGTCTTGAGTGCGGACAACATTACTTTCCAGACCTCCTAGACTAAATGTTGCTTTTAGTTAGCGCACAGGACCACCCAAATAAAGTTCCTTCTGGTACCCCTGCGTTATTTTAATTTCACATACTGTCTACTACTTCTCTGGCCCCTCACCCACACTTCACCCAAGGGCAGTTGGATAAAAATATCTCCGCTAAAGAGCCCCTCTTTGAGGTGTAGCCCGTTGGGTATTGCACCGCCCACCCAACGAGGAGCATTGCCTATGATGAAGCATGACACCTGCAAGGGTGTGTGAGGCCAATATATCCAACAAAATGGATACCCACAGGTAGGTTACCAATTAACCTCCTACATATATCCACTCCCCAGTGACCTGTACTTTGAACCCAGGAACAGCCCAGTCCCCTCCTTGGTACCACTTGCCCAAATGTGTAAGACCGCCCCCTTCTGTCCAGCAAAGTGCCTCAATATCTAAAGCCCATGATTGTCTGTCCTCAGCATAGCACAAACCGGCTACAGCTCTCACACACTCCAACACAGACATCACTCTCTCACAGGACAGACGTGGCTGTTCCCCTACACACTCCTCCCAATACAGTGCATCCCAGGCCTTCTCTTAACCATCTGAGGGAGGTACTACCCCTGGTGCGTTGCAGGTATCCCATGGGCACCATTCTCCTGTCCACAAGCTGCCACCTCTACCCATGCTGGTGGACCTGAAGGTCTTATCCATGGCCATCCCATGTGGAGGGGGCTAGCAGATGGCCATTCTGGCCAGAGGGAGGAGGACTTCTTTCAACAGCAGGATGATGTGAGACAGGACATTCGTGGCATAGGACCTACCCTGTCAGACATGTCCGAGGTACTGCAGGACATGCGGCAAATCCTTTACGTGGAGGACAGACTGACCCAGGTGTTAGACAGGATGGATAGATATTGGCAAGACACATCCATGATAATTAATGACATTATATCCATCCGTAGGGAAGAAAGTGCAAGACGCCATGCCTTGGACATGAAGATGATTGAGGGCATGCTGAAACGTCTCCAAAGTCTCCCTTCAAGGTCAACGCAGGGAAGGGAGCCATCACATCTACCTGTAGCACATCACACCCACACACTTGTATCACAAACTGCACAGGCTCGCAGCAAGTGTACACATCCACCAACACCCCATGTCCAGGGCACTTCCCCAACTTGCACATCTACCACCACCCCGTGTCCAGGCACTTCCCCTACCTGTGTATCCACCATCACTAGCTGTGCAGGCACTCCCCCCACCTGCACATCCACCACCACCACCACCCCATGTCAAGGTACTCCCCCCACCTGCACATCCACCACCACCCAATGTCCAGGCATTCCCACCAACTGTACAGACACCATCAGCTACTGTCCAGGGACTTCCCCCTGTACAGGCAGATGCACTACACCAACCTGCACCTCGGCAACAACACAAATGCACTTACTCACAGCGATCCTCACCACCAATCTTGCAAAGGCACAAACATGATCCCTCTTGATCACAGGAACAAATATTATCCTTAATATGTGTAAATAAAAGATAAATGTCCTCACATGCCAAGACTAAGTTGCATATTATGTACTGATGGCCAAATGTTTACCCTTGTGGTGGCCTAGAGATGTGAGGATAACTGTGTGTCACATGTAAAAGTGTAACCCCATCAGTGCAACAAGCTATCATGTGCAGAGCAAATAACTGCTCCTAAGGTATATGTCCATACTTTGAACACAACATTTACAATGAATTTAACGAGCTAGAGACAGTTTGATTCTAAATATAAGTTTATGTAAATTAAATGGATTGCAAAAAAGGCAAAACAGTCTCTTTAGAACGAAGAAAGGAAAGCAAATAATGTTCTTTAAACAGAATGGACTACTGGACTTGAAGGGGGTTTGGCAAAATAAATAAAACACGCCAGGAAGCATCTGGGGATCCAGTCTATATACAAATGGCAAAGTAAATAAATGTCCAAACCAAAGTCATAGTCCAACAAGTCAACTGTCCTTCCTCAATCTCAACAATGTTCAGATCTTCCGAATCCAATGCAGGATCCTGGCTAGCATATGCATGACCAGCCACCACACAGGGTTGGAACACACGAGGAGTACGGGGAGAAACAGTGTGGGGCTTCGTAGAAGGAGAAACATTGAGGGTGGTTTGGAAGGGACGTTGTGCAAGGACAGACAACATGGCTGCACCCAAGGAAGTGACACTGGCAGTGAGGGTGGCCATAGATCTTGCATGTTCCTCTCCCATCATACGCATATCATCACAGGTCTGCAGCCTGATGCAAGAGGACATTTCTGGCTGACCCTCACATGCTCCCATCACTTTCTGGGATGCTGCCACAGAAGTTACAATACAGTGAGGGGTTTGGTTTGAACATGAGGGGTGCATTGCCTTGGGGTCAGAGCCTATGTAAGGGTCTTCCTGACAGCCACTTGGAGGGGGACTAGTGGCAGGGGATACAGCTGGAGACCCTTATGGAATGGGGACCTCTAGAGTCAGGGAGGGGCTGATGGCAGGCCCAGGTTGTGCTGTGACCTGCACCGGGGACACCTCACCATAGGAAAATTGTGAATTGTCAGGGGGAGAGTCCCCCCTTCTGATGTTGAAGGTCCCTCCTTGTCCTCCTCCTCTTCCTCTTCAGTTATGGAGAGAGGCTGTGGCCGCTGGTGCCCCAATGAGGTCCTCTTGACCAGCTGGGCCTGCTGAAATGGAAGACAAATCATAATGGACTGGTTGTACATGTCAGAACGACACACATAACTACATGAAGCAAATGCAGACTTTGTTCTCCTCTGATCACTCTATACAAATATATGTGACTTGGAGCCTAAAGTACGTGCATGTTCACTGTGATGTCCTGATTTGACTTACCAATCCAATCCAATCCAAAAATTCTTTATTTCGGCCATATGGACCATAAAAGATGCAGTACAAGACATTACATACATTAAAATACATTTTTTAAAATACATTAAATAAAATACTCTCTCACCAGCGAGGAAGGAATTATAGTGACATTAAAAAGTTCAGGGGGCTTCAGAGGGTTTTTTCTTTCTAATCAGCCATATAGCCATAAGAAATTTGGATACAGCGAACACAATGTGGCCCAGGGTGCTGGTTTTCAAGATCCTGTATGCCTGTGCATACTCTCTGAACCCTAGGTTCTTACATAGCGGCACTATCCAATATTTCCTGGGCCTTTGATATGCAGGGCACACAAACAAGATGTGGAGGTCATCTTCCACATAGATGTTACAGCAGGGACATATTTTATCACCCCCATCGGTCCACTTGCAGCTGAATGAGTTAATGGGGAGTGTGCCAAGCCTCCATTGAACAAACAATTTCCTCGCCAGGATAGGGAAAATAAAATCCATAAAAGGTTCAAAGACATATGAATTTTTGGATTCTAAAAATCGCGAAGTTAAGGTGCTGCTGTTTTGAGCATCCATCAAGTGTGCAAGGGACCTGTCTTTGTAGATCTGGGACAGGGCTTTGCGCGAGATTGTTTGACAACCTCGCGCAGGATCCTCCCAAAGGTCACGGAGGTTCATGGCGAACAGTTCGTTTTTCACAAAGGCGAGCCAGGGGATTGACTTACACATAAACATCTTACTTGAATTTTGATGGCTTACACTTCTGTACTGACTGTCCTCACCTTCTGCATTCTTGTAATCTGCATTTCCTGTCATTGCTACATATACATCTTCTAATGCCAGTCTACAAAAGAAGATCGGAGACAGTCTGGATGGTATTGGAATGATCCTGTGATATGCACTCTTACACTTTCTAACAATTGGAGCAGGCTTCACATATGGGAATTGATGTACAGGAAGTGGTAGGAAGTAAAAACATCACAATAAATTTTTGGCAGCCCTTTTCTGTTCATTCAGAGTCATCCTCTGTTGCAGATCAGATCCTCTGCCATCCTGCTGCTTTGTAGTGGAGATTCCAAAAATGAGTCGTAACAATTTTACACATAAAAGGCACATTAGAAACGCAAGATAAAAGGTAGTACATAACATTAAATTATGTTTGTACAGGGAAAATGATGTGGCCAGACACAACATCACATCTCAGAAGAGTTTGCACCTTTGCATTATAGTACATGTAGTCCATATTTTGCACTCAGCTTAAGATTTGACTGTAGTGTTACAGTACATTTGGGGAAAGCAGTGTTGTGTATCCTAGAAACATAGGGCCTGATTCACAAAGCTCATCATCACTCACGGTGGTGGCCCCTCAGTTGTGGCTGAGTCATTTCAGTTGGGGGTAAATACTCCACAATGCAATAGTTAGGTCCCTTTGTGAATCAAGCACCCATTGTCAAAAGGTCCTGGGAAGTCTCACACAAGCACATACATTTAATCATCTGAGGCAAAGGATTCCTTAGAGACATTGACAAAACTGATTGCTCACATCTGCACATGACCTAATGCATGGCCAGTCTTTTTACACCTGTCAAGAGCTGTGGTTTACATACATTGAGTGTGGCTTGCAAAGTAGTCTCAGGATAGATGTTTTGGACTGAGACATAAATATCCAGCTTTCATCATTGACAACAGACTATAAACCACATTTTGTCCATACCACAACAGGTTACTCAGATGAAAAGAGTGCCAACCAACTGATCACAGACTTGCATACCCTGCCCTCTGTTCTGTGCAATGCTTTGGGTGCCCAGAATCACACCTAGCTGAGGTATGTGTAAGCTATGACTTAAAGTTATGCAAGACACAACAGGCTACTATGATCTTGCACACAATTTCAGGGGAGTACATCAGCACTCCACCGTATGGTCAAGACATCTGAACTGCAACTTAAGGAGACCAAAATTATGTTCTATGATGGCTCGAGTTTGTATGTGTGTCCTATTGTACCTACACTGAGGTACAGTGGCTGCACATCTGTAGGGTGTGAGGAGTTAAGGGGAGAGTGCATACCCAGCATCGCCTGAGGAGTGAAAATGTACAGAACATGATCTATGCTTTGGTACATGTAGTGTCTGTTGAGGCCGTGTATGTGGCATGATGAAAATTATTGTAAAATGGTTATTTATGTGAGAAGGCACGTATACATTACATTAATACATATCACACATGTTGCTAAATTCTTCCGCAGCCATTCGTCGAGCAAGAGGTGACATGCTGAATACAAAGCTTTCATGGGTACTGCCTGGAAACACAGCATGTACATCAATGAATCTACCACTTATATCAAAGACACCCTGCACATTGATGGAATGCCATCGGTGTCTGTTGCAGAAGATGTGTACAATGCGGTGGGGTGGCTGAAGAGCCACATGGGTACAATCAATTGCACCCAGCACAGGTGGGAAGTGGGAAATGCGGTAGAAATCCCTAGCCACCCTTTATCTCCTGTTCGGTGTATAGGGCATTCATATGTGGAGGTTGGCTATATTGATGCAGTTCAGTACCTGATGCAAGCACCGCAACTGGTTTGCCTGAGAGATGGCCACAATGCCACTGGAGCCCCCTTCTAACAACCCCGTAGCAAAGAAATGGAAAACAGCAAGGATCTTGAGATAGGCTGGGAAAGCAGAGTCAAGTTCCTGCTCCCACTCACAAACCATCTCTAAGATGACATTTGGGTAGGAAAGGTTATCTGACCCTGATATTTTGGCTAGACATCCCAAATAAGCTAATCCTTTGTCTGAAAGTCCTCTCTACTCTTTTATTTTTTATTTATTTTTTATAGAGTTTTATACAGCGCAAACTTGACCCGAAGTATCAGTTATCAGAGAGCTTTACATGGCACCAGTTGCGTTACATGAGGACACATTCATTTTTGTTGAGCACAGGGAGATTAAGTGATTTGCCCAGAATCACAGGATGTTCAGCGTCATTGCTGAGTCTCGAACCCGGTTCCTCAGATTCGAGCTCGACCACCCTAGCCGTTAGGCCAACTCCTTTCCCCTCTTCATCCTTCACCTCCTCAACTCTTCTGGCCGCATGGCAAGGGGTAGAGCAACAACTACCTTCAGCAACATGTTGGAAGGTTTGTATGTGTTTGCTGCAGGGCTGGGATTGGCTGTTAGGCTGCAGTGTTTCAGCTGGAGCAGGGGGGATGGTAAGCACTTACACAGGTGTTTAACATTGAACAAGACATTGTACGAGTCATGTGACTCCAGACTCTCATTTAGAACGCGACACACCGGTCGAGCACCAACTCTTCAATCGGACCCATAGAGAACACGCCGAGAATACTTTACCCGGTAAGCCTTGTAGCTTTAGTGAACCGAAGCTATTACAGACAGACCAAACTGCCATACGCTACCGCGTATACACGTTACTTGACGTTTTCTATTTTTATGTTGCAGACTTTTTTTACCCGTGATTAGTGCGGTGAACTAAGCGCCACTACAGGTTTGATTCATACGTTGTTTAGAGCACTTTTTAAGCACCGCCGTTGCCGACACCCCTCACCACCGCACTTCTATTATCCACACCCATGTGGTACATACCCTTAGAAAACACCTTTCTATTATCTTGTGCGTTCTCTTCAAATGGTATTGTAAACAGTATCACTAATACTCACACTGAAATCTCTCTTCCGTTGCATGTTCACAAGTGTTGTAAATTGTATATAATTGCATAACAGGACATGATTACGAATTTTGCTTTTGAAACTGTACCCAACTATCTTTGCAGAACTGTACAGGGCCCCCGAAGAAGGGCTTAGCCCGAAATGCATTGGGCCAACAAGTTGAAAATTTACAAATCATGAGATGAATCATGAAATGAAACTAAAATGAACAATTAAAAAAGACTTCCTGAACTTATTTACACACTTTTGAATTTTTATTGAATATTTGGCATCGAGTGTTCTGGGGAGACACTTTTCTCGAGGGAACAGTGCGTCTAACATTTTCTCCAACCCAAGTACAGAGGGTTCAACCCCACGGGCACCACTCACCTACTAAGAATTTTTTGAGTACACCAGATCACTAAAGGAGTGCGTATCCCAACTACCTGGTTTGGATTGGCAACCAGCATGTCTTCCCATAGGAGCAAGGTAGGACATAAAAGTCTGGTATCCCTGAACTCAGAATTTAATAACACATCTTTTAGGAAAGGTGGTTTTTAACTCCTGTGTTTGCGAATAGCACTTTTAGAAAGTTGCTGTTCTCTTGTCTGACCTTTCTGTGTGCCTTGGCCTGTTTGTGAATTGACTGTCTGGTTTGAGAGTGACAGGGGCTGGGGATTCCCCAGGAGGCTGGCTGACTCAGCCCTAGGCTGAATGACTGCATCTGCATCTTGAGTGGTGGGAGGAGATAGCACCTGGGCCTGAATAGGGCTGTGCCTGCCTTGCACAATGCTGGCTCCACCTCCTGCTGGGCGGCTGACGACCCTGCCCCTCACTCTGAAAGTAAAGGAGAAGCCAGGAAAAGAAAGTGCTCAAGGAACACCCAGAACTGGTTCAGACCGGGCTCAGGGCCACTTGCACAAAGAGAACAAAGACTTTTAGGGGTATAAGTACAAAACCTCTGACAACAGAAAATTAGATCATCCTGGAATCAAGGGACCTCTGCCAAGGAGAAAGCTGAAACTGAAGAAGGAAGACTGTCCTGCGTTTGCTCTGCTGGACTGACCTGCTGTTGCTTTGCTGCCAAGGAGAGGGGAAGGACTTTGCTTTGTGCTGTGTCCCCTTGCTTGAAGGAATCTCCAAGGGCCTGAGAGAGAGCTGGCTCCCTGTTATGAAGTCCCAGGGACAAAAGGACTCCCCCCCAGCTACCCTGAACTCTATTGAGAGAGGTCTGTCCTTCCTAGAGTTTGTGGACAAGTTGTGGTGCCTCTGGAAGTTGTACCTGCGTTGGGAATCTGGAAACCAAGCTTTTAAAGACGTTCTGCAAGTTATGTTGCATAGTTCGCTTGCGGAGCGCATCCCCGACAGTGCATGGAAATTCCCGCCGCTACGAAGGTCGAGATCATCGCAGCGCCTGTAGCCGCTGCTAGAACCGTTGTGTCCTTCGTTTGCGGGACGCACCAGACCGGTGCAGGAAGATTACCATCGCTGGGAGTGTTGTCGCAGAGCCTATCGTCGCTGGATGAGATCGCCACACAACTTGCTTGCGGACCGCATCACGTCGCTGCGAGTGTCGTCGCAGAAGCCATTGCATCGAGGAGCTGCGAGAGAGAGATCACCACGCATCGTCGCCCCAGAGATCGTCGCAACTCCAAAGATCATCACATCGTGCCTTTGGGAGAGAAAACTTCCTACGAAACCTATGCACCGGAATCCATACAAGTCTGCCTTCCTCCTCATACAGACCAGATTCATCGCAACACGCCCGCTGCTGCAGCAGGGTTGTCACATCGTCTCCCCAGGGTCTCAGGAGCAACACATCGCTTGCTTTCCACCGCACCAGCTTCTGCTTTGGAACTTTGTCACTTTTAAAAGGTACTGTTGGCAAAACGTGACACAACTGTGACTTTTTCACGCAACTGTGGATTATTTTATCGCAACCTTAAGAACTCTTTTGCAACCATATTCATGAACTGTGTATGTTGGATTTTTGTCGTTTTGGTCTTGTGTAGTTTAGATTAAATACCTTTATTTTTCTAAACTGTTGTGCAGTCAGTTTGTGGTGTTTTCACTGTATTACTGTGAGTTTTGGTACAAATACTTTACACATTGCCTCTGATAAGCCTTGACTGCTTGTGCCAAGCTACCAAGGGAGTGAGCAGGGGTTATCTCAGAGGGTTTTCTCCTTACCCTGACTAAAAGCAAAGGTCCCTATTTGGACAGTGGTACCTACCTTTGCCAACTAGAGACCCCCAGTTCTAACAGTGTGTTAAAAAGTGGTTGATATGTGAAGTGGAGAAGGGTTGGGAGGCACGTTCCCCTATTACCCTACGTGTAAAGCAACATTTTTTCATGGGAATCAATCCTCCTTTTTAATAAAAAATGCTGTTACTTTATAACTTGTTTCCACTGTGTTCTTCGTAAAGAATATTTAGTTCCAGAGCACATTACTCTGCAACCCTTTCCTCTTCACAATAGCTTGTCTTTTCTCCAGTGTTTAATTTATACAAGAAGGAGTGCCGATACTCAAAGCTCTGCTTAGAAACTTGCTGCTGGTAAATTAAATGTCAGCACACCCGATATCAATGCTGCATAGTCTCAAATCCATCTCATGCCTTTTTAATCCACTACCAGACACTTCCTGGCATCATCATCTCACTTTTGCAAGTTCCCGCTTTTTAGGATTCGCCTGCGCTACAGTTGCGTTGTGATTGTGAAATCTCTTGTAAATTAAAAAAAACTTAAAACGGGCTGAGAGCCATTCCATTGCTTACCTTTACTTATAATTGGTTGGCTACCACATCACTCTTGTTTTCTTGCATCCTCTTGGTCAGCGCCTCCTCCTCTCCTCTGGCTTCCTCCTGGGCTCAAGTCTTCAGTACCTGCTGCATCGTGGAGCATTGACCAAGTACTGCTTCCTGTGGCCAGTGTCCTTCCAATGTCTGCAGATAACTGTATGTACACATTTTTCATTTTCGCACATGCACTCTTTTACAGTGCATGTGTCTGCAGTCCCTTTCCCTCATCCCTGCCCTCATCCTACTGTCTGTTGTCCCACACATCCCCACTCTCCTCCTACATGATGCTAGTCCACCTACCAGAACGCTTGCTGGTTTTTTAGGTCTCGGCTTGGACACTGCATGCACTGTCTTGAAGAGACACATTGTTTTCACTATGTGGGCTTCAGCCCGCCCATAGGCTTCCCATTTGCTAGCTCCATTGTCACTCTTGTATTCTTTCTCCCTAGTTGTCTACAGCATGCATGTATCATGCCTTTTCCTGTGTTTAGCCCTCCCAGAGAGCATGGAGCAATTACTGCTATCCATCCACTGCTCCCTTTTAACAACTATTTTAGTAACTACTTTTTTATTTGTTGATGAGCACTTCACATGAGTGCTTGTGTTTTCAATCGCTCCTAGCTCCATTTCTGTAAACAGGCCTGTAAATATTGTTCTTATCTCATCACATTTGCTGTGCATTCAAAGACTGAGGTCAAATGTCACATTGGATCCATCAGCCTGTCTTTGGAAATAGCCACAGTTAGCACGCTCAGCTTCAAAGGGATATAATGTATCTTACATTAATCACTATCAACTCCTGGCTCCTGACAGGCTGCGATTCGGTCACCCCCCTTAGGCGGGTATCCTCCAGGCGGGCGAATGACGCAAACCGTTGGTTCAATGAGGAGTTGAAGGCCATTAAATTAACTGTGCGCCACGCTCAGGGCTTGGAGGCGAGACTATTGCCCTAACCTCATAACCCAGTATGTCATCCTCAGTACAAAAAAAAATCAATTTTGGCCGCAAAGACCGCTTAATTCTCCTAAAAAATCCTGGCAGCCGAAAATCAGCCTAGAGAAATTTTCTCTATTGTACATAATCTCGCCTTTTCTGACAGAGTTACCCTAAAACATTCCCCTTCCCAGGACCTATGTGACTCCCTCAATACTTATTTTCTGTACAAAATTTCCAACATTAAAGCCAATATCCCTTCTCCCCCTCTTTCCTTTGTTGACCCCCAGTGTCCGTCAGCCGGGGCACGTCTTGATTCGTTCCCCCTCTTGACGGAAGAGTCTTTTCTCTCCCTCCTCCCTATGGTCAAATCGGGTTCCCCTTTAGACATCTGCCCTGCCCACATCCTCAAGCACATTTACTCGGTCTGTGTGCAGCCCCCCCTCAATTTTCTCAACAGTTCACTATCTCAGGGCACAGTCATTCAGTCACTTAAATCAGCCATCATTGTCCCCATCCTTAAAAAACCTGGCGCTGATCCCTCCGCTCTTGTCAACGATCGCCCCATTTCCTTGTTGCCTTTTCTTGGGAAGGTACTGGAGCGCCATGTGACCAGAGCGCTCACTACTTTTGTGGAGGAGAACGGCGTTTTAGCCCCCCGTCAGGCTGGCTTTCGCCCCGCACACTCTACGGAGTCCGTGGTGTTATCGGTCCTTGACAACCTCAGGGAGGGTATGGACACTAACCATCCCCAGGCCCTGGTCCTCCTTGACCTTTCTGCCGCCTTTGACACGGTTGACTATTCCATCTTACTCTCCCCTGTCGGGGCAGCGGGGGTTGGAGGTTCGGCCTTGGTCTGGCTGTCCTCCTTCCTGAGGGACCGCACCCAGGCAGTGCGCCTGGGTGACTTTTCGGCGGACCTCCGGAAGGTACAATGCGGGGTTCCACAGGGCTCCTCCCTCTCCCCTCTTTTATTTAACTTGTATATTGCCCCTCCTATTTTGCCCTTCAGCAAATGGAGGTCTCCGTCTACAGTTATGCGGACGACCTTCAGCTCATTTTTAATTTGTCCCCATCCCCTGACTCCATGCTTAAGTTCCAGTCTGTTATGATTTTTATCCAGGACTGGATGAACTACAACCACCTGAAGTTAAACCCAGACAAAACTGAGCTGGTGCTGACAGGTGGTTGCTCCAGTCCCTGGACCTCTCTCTTTTGGCCCCCCTCCCTGGGTCCCCCCCCCCTCTCAATCCTCTTTTGTGAAAACCCTTGGGATTAAGTTGAACGACCAACTTACTTTGCACTCCCAGGTCAGCCTAGTGGTGTCCTCCTCCTTTCTTTCACTTCGCATCATTCGCAAAGTCTCCCGTTTCTTTTCATTTTCTGCTTTAAAACTCATAGTCCTGGCGATGGTAATCTCTTGCCTCGATTATGGCAATGTACTATACTGTGGCATGCCTGCTTACAGTCTGCGGCGATTACAGCTGGTTCAAAACCAGGCCACTCGCCTGGTTTGTAATCTGGCCAAGTCCCACCATGTCACCCCTCTTCTTAAGTCCTTGCATTGGCTCCCTAACCGAGAACGAGCTCAGTTCAAGATGGGCTGCCTTACTTTTCAGGCACGGGTTGGTGCAGCCCCTGCCTTCATTTCTTCGGAAATCAAAGTCTATGCCTCTGTCAGGGAGCTGCGCTCATCCTCCCAATATCTGTTGGTAGTCCCCCGCTTTAGTCGTAAAAAGTGGGGGGGCACGAAAGTTTCCACACTTGCCCCCGTTTTCTGGAACTCTCTCCCCGTTCACCTCCGATCTTCTACTCAATATTCACATTTCCGAAAGGCATTAAAAACTTTTCTCTTTGCACAAGCCTTCCCACTGTAATTGTTTTGCTCTGCTTCTCCCCTGATCTCTTGTTCTCTGGGTTCCTGTACACCACAGTGCCATGAAACCGCCAGGTGAAAGTGCACTCTATAAATGTTTTAAACTCAAACTCAAACTCACTATACCTGCGGTCCGCTCTGTTCCTTTTGTGATTGGACATTAATTTTTTATTATTAAACTGATGTCAGCCTTTGCGCTCGGCTCAACAGGGTTACAATGCGTCTACAATGAGACATCATACCCGGGGCCTGCTTCTTTCATTTTATTATCGGACTTTAGTTTTTGATTACTATGCCGATGTCTGTCTTCGCATTTGGCTTTACAGGGATATAATGTGCCTTTTATCTTACCCGCGGCTCGCTTTGATTACTTTGTAACTGATTTTTTTTTCGCAAGTATTCTGATGTCAGCCACCGGGCTCGGTATACTTGCAACAGTACATTGCCTAAACCGCCTCCTACTGGCCGCCACCTTAGGATGAGGCTCCTGAGCATTGACCAACATGCACACTGATGCTGCAGTTGGCTTTAGCATCCCGTATATCTAACAGGACTCCTCTGCCATGATTTAATATCTCCGAACACTGCAAGTAGATAGTACGGTGGATTCACTCAACTCCAAAAGCAATTAGTAAGACTTTTCGTTCACATCAATATATTGAATCATTCCCTTAAGTATATTCCTACGGCTCAAATATATTTACATTGACGTTTGGTGAGTGACTCTCACGTCTGTTTAAGTGACGGTAAAGCTAGTCAGTGTTCCTCTTTTAACCACAAAATCAAGCAAACCATTGTTTTCAGGTTTCTGGGTTTTTAACCTTTTTGGACTTTTGTGAGTGCTGATGATTTGCTCTCCCTCTTGGGTTATACCACATTAGATCCTATCTGATTTAATCACAATGGGCCCGATGTAGGTAAATCTACATTTACCACTTCATAAATACCGAATCATACCGAAGTGGTAAATTAGAGGGGGGGAGATGTAGGTATTTCAGATTCGGTAAATACCGAATCTGTAAGATTCGGTATTTACCGATTCTGTAAATACCGATTCGGTATCCCCCATTGCTTCCTATGGGCCTTGAAGCCCATAGGAATCAATGGGCATTACCAAATCGGTAATTACCGATTCGGTAATTACCGATTTGTGCAAGGGTGCAGGGGGTGTCACTTTGACACCCTCCAGCACCCCAAAAAAAGGCATGTGAGCCATGTGGCACACAGACATGCCCTAAGGGCATGTCTGTCTGTCACATGGCATAGGTGTGCATGCACACATGTGCATGCACACCTGGATTCGGTATTTTAACACCCAATATTTTATTGGGTATTTTAACACCCAATAAAATACCGAATCTGAAGGGCCTGTGGGACTGAAAGTAGTCCCACCTACATCCCAAATTAAAAAAATCGGTAAAATTACCGATTTGGTATTTTTGCGATTCGGTAATTTTACCGAATCGGTAAAATACCGAATCGGACAAAAAAAGGTCCCCTACATCTCAGTAGGCCAAATAACGGTCGGAAACGGCCGAAATCGGCCGTTTCCGACCGGTATTTGGTACCTACATCGGGCCCTATATGTGTTTTGAGGGTTATTTGAGAACCTTGTTGTTTCGATGCACATTTTATGCGCGTATTTTATTTAGTGAGATTATTTAAACTATAGTTTTAAGTGACTAGGATAACTACATGATTAAGTGAACCACCATTTCCTAGTTTCTTGGTTTTAATCCCTTTTTAGGTCTTGGCTAGACAGCGCATGTGCTTTCTTGAAGAGACTGTTGTAGTTGGTGTAATGTGAGGCAGCTAACCACAAGGCTGGTAAAATGTATGCAAAGTGGGGAACGTTTTAGCAAATACTAAATGCCTTTTTATTTACCTTCTTCCCAGCCACCATCCACACCTTCCTGTGTTGATTTGCCTGCCCCACTCACGTGCTGTTTTGCTTTTCACACCACTGCTGCCAGACAAAAATGTGCTATGAAATGGCCAGCACTGGCCATGTCATAGCGCTGTTTTGAAGGACTTTCAGACATGCTGAACAACAGCTGTGCTGCTATACAACATGGCTAAAAGACATTGAAATTGCCATTAACTCTTGCATTAAAGAGAACTACTGGCTTTGCCAATGCTTTTTTTTTACATTACAACCCAATGAATGCTTCTAATTTGAAAAAAAACAGCTTTCTTTAAAATGCAAACATAAAAAGGCAGAGCACTTCAAAGGGTGCGCTTGTGCTGCAAGTAGTTCTAAGGGGACAGCAGAGAACCAGTTTTACAGAAACATTTCTGCAACTGCCTTCCCGTGACCCGAGACTAGATAATTGGTGTTAATGTGTTATTAGTTTGAATATGGCAACAGAGAAAAGTCTAATAAGCTTTGTTCTTCAAAACAGAGAGGTAAATAGTTCAGGACCTGTAAATGACCGTTTGCTCCCTCAACATCAGATGCTCCCCCACTCTGCACACCTTCAGGAAGAGCCTCAAGACCTGGCTCTTCGACTGATCCAGAGCTGTACACCTCACCCCCAGCACCTTGAGACCCTCACAGGTGAGTAGCATGCTTTATAAACCCCTGATTGATTGATTGACTGCACCAACACTGGCAAGTTTAAAACAAAGCCTGAGCGAGGGACTGGAGCTGTTTGTGACTGAGTCAGTGCACCCATCAGTGAGACAGGAAGTGCGTAATTAATTAACAGCCTTCTTGCAAGGTTCGCACTTCTGCAAATATGAATACATGCACCCATCTATACGTTAAATGTGGGACTGGGTGAATGTCACTGTATTATCACTTGTGTGTACGTGTGCAATCACGCAATGAGCGTGACGCACATTCTTGAGTGTAGGAGGAGAATCCCGTTATCCATGGCTTTAAGTGAGTTGAAAAAACTAGGGAGTCTCTCATTGGGGCTTGTGCCAATGTTATTAAGGGTGTGGATTAAACATGAGGGGCGTGGCTACGCCAGTAATGGAGACGGACGTGCTCAATTAGAGCTCCATCTGCGGCTTCCCTCTCTGGCTGCATATCTTTGTTCACCGGTATCCGCCGGGGCTGAAAGCTCCCTCGAACGCACTGGGAGCTGACCTGATGCTCCGTTGAAGCGAGCGGCGGTGAGGGACGAGAGAATCCGCAGCTCGCTTCTTCGGCTCCGGAGCTGCCCGGCAGGTCGCCATCATCCTCGGAAGATTTCTAGGCCAGGCCGGGGGCAGGCTCCGCCCACCGGGCCTTGAAACATGGCGCAGATCACAGCAGGAATGCTGCACTCTCCTGTTGCTGCTGGGAATGGCCGCAACTGAACTGCCGCCGGCCATGGGGCCCCCTGAGGAGCGGTGCTGCTGCAGCGTGAGTTTCCCCCGCAACACGGGGGTGATTTCACAAGTTTACGCTGGCTGCCGAGTCACGGCCCAGTGCTCCTGTTCCTACCAGCATCTGGGCCGGGCAACACTGATGGATTGTACCCTCTCCCCTCAACCATGACCCACCCTGCATGACCGTTGGAAGGGACATAGGAGGCGGCGGTGAGAATATCTGGATGCGCAGTGTGAAGGCGCCAGAGAAACAGTGAAGGAGACACCTAGTGGTGGTGGGCTCTGGAGGAAATGGCAACGTGGAGGTGCAACATTGAGCCACAAAGATAGACCCAGTCGGGCATTGACAAACCCTCCGGCCCACCGCCCCGAGTTCTGTGGGACCCCCACCTGCAGGGAGTGTGTCAAAGGGTCAGGAGGACCCGGCAGTACTTGAAATAGAAGCATTCGCCCATGTGCTCCTCATACTAGACCAGCGCGGCCATCTAAACAACCGCCCGGCAGAGAAGGAAGTGATGGTGCCCTGCCTGCCGCCTCACCTTTTGGATGGACACCCCGAGGCCCATGTCGCGTGGAGGGCGCACACAGACCGGTGTTGGGGGCACAGCAGCCAAACCCCCACAAACCTGAGCTCAGGCAGACAAAATGGCAGAAGCGGAGGCAGCTGATCCGATGTCCCGCAAACTGGATGCAGTGCTGGCGGCAGTGGAGAAGCTGGGGGAAACAATGAACCAGATCCGCACCTCCCTGGAGAGCAAGATAGACAAAGTGGCCGTCGATATCACTTTGCTCCATGCAGATCACCGAAAACGTACGTACCTAAAACCAAGTGGATTTTTTGGAAGACAGGGCTGAGGACGCTGAAGGCTGGGCTCGGTGCAACAACATCCGCATGGTAGGCCTGCCGGAAAAGACGGAGGTCAAAGAGCTGGTGACCTACACCGAACAGTCGCTTTGCATGCTGCTACCTGGGGAGGCCCTCTCTCCTCACTGTGTCATCAAAAGGGTGCAAAGAGCACCGGCCAGGCCCCCGCCAGCGGCCTCCAATCCAAGACCACTCCTAATCCGCCTTTTGAACTGCAGAGACAGAGACACCATACTCCAGGAAACCAGAATGAGAGAGATGAATCCCACAGTCTACCCACGCTGTCGTCACAGGGTACAGAAAAAAACACAGCCCTCGGCATCTCAAACCCTTGGACCAATCTTCAAACTGTACTCTAGGCCCTCCAGGCAGTTGCGGCCATCAGCAGGACACACAATGTAGAGGCTGACTCTTCTTCTGACCAGCAAGGACCGGCCAGTGACGACGGTCTTTCAGTCAGTTTTGTTTTCCGGCCTCACCAGACTCATGTGAACTGCCTCAGATCACCCCGCAGACCTCTCATTACATTGTCTAGACTCCAGCTCTTTGTATTTCCTGCCAAGCACAAATAGGACTGTGACGCCATGCACGCAAGTATTATAGATCTGTGTTCAGATTGCATGGATTTTGTAAAGCGCGAACAGTTACCTCGCTAGGAGGTGTCCCGGCGCAATTGTTTGCTCTAAATGAAAGAAATGTTGAATTAAACCCAGGGATCTGGCTGTAATCGGGTGGCGGGAGTCATAGTCAAAACAAATCCCAGTTTTAACAGGTGGGGACTCCTCCATTTCCCCCCAATGGGAACATCATGTCTGACATTTGAGTCACGGCCCTGACCCGCACGTGCTTGGCTGGAGGTTGGGGAGCTGCTGGGGCGAAACCCCTATTGTTTGGCACCTCGTGGATTACTGTGTACTGTAGTCCCCCCTAGACATTGGTTAAATGTTGCTTCTGCTTACTGTTTGGACCGTTGCCTGTTGTACACTCGCCCTTTTGGTATTTTTTTTTCAATACAGTTTGTGTGATTGTTATGCCATCATCTACGCACTGGGGAATGGTAATCAGGGTACTAGCTCAATGGAGGCACAAACATCTGCAACCGTTCCCAATCACAATGTTTTAACTCTCCACAACCATTGGTCTGACAATGCGTGAGTGCGTGATAGCGATAATTACACACCATGGCACCCATTAGGATAAGCACCTGGAATGTGAGAGGCATACACCGCCCATCACGCAGGTATCTCATTTATTCATACCTCAAACAACATCACATACAAATAGCTCTCCTCCAAGGGACTCACCTGTCCAAATCAGAGGTAACACAACTACACAGGAGGTGGAGGGGGCAACTATATGCTACAGGTTACTCAGCATATGCTAGGGGAGTATTGATATGGGTGAGGCCGGGTACTCCCTTCCGGGTGGTGGACTCTTTAATAGACGCAGAAGGCAGATATGTAATAGTGAAAGGCACTCGGGACGGAAGATCTGTGGTTATTACGTCATTGTACGCACCAAATTCCGACCAGGCTGCCTTTTATGAAACACTGTCACACAAGTAGGCCACATAGCCTGATACCCCCATGGTGTTAGGAGGTGGCTACAATAGCGTCCTAGACGTTTTGTTGGACCGCTCGTTCCCCACCCTGCCTGGCACATCCACGCATGCTGCAATGAAAGCGTTAAATAATTGGGCGATGCAGTGGCATCTAACAGACGCCTGGAGGCATAGAAATCCTCAGGACAGAATGTATTCCTATTACTCGGGAGCCCATGGTCTACATGTGCGCTTGGATCGATACATGATATCCAGCGATCTATTGCCAATGTGTTTCTGAGTCGTATTACATGGGGAGGACGCACTCAGGTAGTCGTGAGGGGGCACTGTCTGGGAACAGAAGCAGGCATACGAGTACAGTTAGAGAAAGATCTCACCACTATGGAGAGGAAGTTGGCACCCAGTGAACAGTGAGCAAGAGGCGGTTGAAGGATCCCCTGAACAACTCACACGAACAGGGAGGAACACGCCCGATTACTAGAACGGCTCGGATGCCTCAATTTTGCAGCACATTCGGCACAGACGCGCCACATGGGGGACAAAGCAGGGAAACTACTAACATGGTTGATACGTCAAGACAAGACAATATCCTCGGTGGCATCAGTACGCACTGCACAAGGAGTTACAGTATACACACAGCGAGATATACATCGTGAGTTCACAACATATTATCTAGAACTATAGAAATCTCATGCGTAAGCTACCTCAACGGAGCTGCAGATCTATCTCGAGGAGATCATCCTGCCACATCCTACCAGCAGAATTTTGCAAGGCCTACGCATACATACTAGCACGCAGCTGCTAAAGGTGTACGAGACCACGGTAGATGATTTCACACTCACTGACACGCAAAATGAAGCGCTACTGATTTCTCTCCTGAAACCCGGTAGAAACCCGAGTCCTTAGGTTCTTATCGTCCACTAGCCCTCTTAAACACTGATTATAAGATCTTCGCATCAACCCTAGCTAGGCATTTAGGCCCTTTGGTAAAAACACTGGTACACCCTGACCAGAATGGTTTCGTACCTGCCAGAAGTGCCTCACTCAATATACGCAGGTTCTTTAGGGGACAGAAGTATGCACTGCACTGATGGCCACGATCTGGATGCCTAGTGCTAGACCTGGAGAAGGCCTTTGACTCCCTGGAATGGCTCTATCTGGCAGCAGTATTACACAAATACGAGTTGGAGGACCATTACATGAGTATGATCCAACTGCTTTACCAACGCCCTGTTGTTAGAGTTCGGACTGGACTGCTCATCTCGGATCCCATCCAGGTGAAAAGAGGCACGCGTCAAGGATGCCCCTTGTCCTCATTGCTCTTCTCCCTAGCCATGGAGCCATTAGCAATGCTGCTCCGTAGGGATGGAGATGCATGGGGCATACAATTGGGGGATGACGCACGCTGTCTCTTTATATGCAGACAACCTGCTATTGTATTGTATTGTATTGTATTGTATATTGGATTTATATAGCGCTTATCACCCAGGGGTCTCTAAGCGCTTGCCTTGGGAACCCTTCCTGGCTTTTCCCTCTGAGATAGCCCCTACAGGGCATCCCCAAGGTGAAAGTCAGGCATCCCGCCGCGGGGGGCCGTTGTGGAGATTAAGCAAGCTTAATGCCCAGAGTTGCAGAGTGTGAACCCATGATTAGGTCAGGCACCGAAGCGAGAATTATCGAGTCCGTGGACATTTGAGCTCAAGACCCTGCCGCGTCGGGAATTGAACCCTGGTCCCGGGTCTGACCTCTGCTTCAGGGTCTGCCTGCTCTAATCAGTGAGCCACACTTCTCCACAAAGGGGGTAAAGGGGTAGGAGGAAGATAAGACATAGAGACGAGGGGAAAATCTGCCCAAGGTCCGGCTGGGTAGGTGATGGCGGGGGATAGTCCACAACCCATCTCCTCTTTAGCTATATGGTAGCTCCACCGGGCATCAGCCAAATCGCTTGGTCTCTACCGTCTGGGGTAAGTTCCGCAGGTTCCAAGTACTGATGTGTAAGCAGGTTAGGGGATAGGTTCAAGATCTGGTCAATGTCCAATTGTTGTCCCAGGGAAGTAAAACAACGTGCAGGGGAAACTATGGAAGCCATCTTGGGGTCAGGCAGGGGACTGTACTGTACACTTGGCCATCCTAAGGTCAGGCATCTGGCAGTTAGAGTCAATATCCAGGACAGTGGCTGCCAGTATGTACATGATCTGCATAATATTCCCATGACTATAGCGGACACGCTCAGGGACTTTGAGAAAGTGTCAGGACTTCGGTGAACTGGGCAAAATCAGGAGTGTACCCCTTTAGCAATAACACGGTGGAGACAAACATGTTTATAAATGGCTCCACTCTCGCTTGGTACCCCACCACGTTCCATTATCTTGGCGTCTTCATGTATCGATCACCCATCAACATACTAGAAGGAAACCTAACCAGAGCTATCTCTGCTGTTAGCTTGGTATGTATGAGGAGCTAGCAAGGATAGTGCCCCATTCCTTCTCTGTTCACGTTGCCTTCTATCTCTTTCCCAACATGCACGAAGACTCAACTTGGGCTTCAGTCTGTGTGTAAGTAGAGCTTCCGCCAACCAATATACTATGTGTACTGCCCCTGAAGAGGTAATGTAGCACTTTACGTCGGGCACCACACTTAACTCCTGTAGATGAAGAGGTATACATGTGGGGAGCAGGCTTGTTTAAAATAAGTAAAACACACAAATACACGCAACAGCATTAAAGCCCTTTGGAGAGACAATAACAAAAGATTAGGGGGTTTGGCGGCGTACAAGGTTCAGGGTTAGGCTGCTGGTGTGTTCGTGGTCACCTGTGAGCAGATACAGTTTCCCAGCACTGCCTGAAGTCAAGGGAAAAGCACATGTAGTCCCCAAAGTACACACCACCTGATTTTCTTACCTCGCCGCTGGAGTGTCCTGCGGGACACGTTCTAATATTTGCAAATATGGTACCTCCACCAGCCACTCCTTGAGGGCTGGCTTCCACACTCACACCAACACCCATCCATCACAGGTGTCACCGGTCAGGTGTCCCGTCCCTGCTAATAAAAGGGGCCAGGCACACATGCCCTGGGACAGTTCCAGTTCCAGTAATGCAGTGTCTGTGTCGTTATTCCTGCTGCATGTGAGCCTAGGGCCCTAACCATTACAACGAGGAGGACCGGCACTAGCACTGGTCCCCACTCCCCGGAAACGGAAAAAAGTCTGCAGTCTCGAGAAGGTGATGGCAGACAGCAGGTGACGTCCAGTCATGGTGAGCCTGGCTCCAGCAACTGGATGCAGAGTCCTGAGAGCACGGGAGGACGGAGGCGGTCCCCCTGCAAAAGGATGCTGCCTCCTGCCTCCTGCCTCTGCAGCGCCCCATGGACTACGAAGCTGCACCCACTGAGAAGTGGCTGAAGTGACTGCAGAAGCGGTACAACAGGGGTTAACATTGTAAAGCGCTCTGATATCCTTCGGGATCTAGTTCGAAGCTATATAAAACTTTAAAACTATATAAGTGCATAGTGACCCCCCCTCTCAAGCTCCAGTCACTGTGCGGCCCGTGGTTGCAGAAAATCCAGAAATTGTGGCTGCGGGGAAGTCAGTGAAGGAATCCACAGCAATTCTATTGTCCATGACTATGGAAGTGCCTTCCCAGTGTGTTCTGGTAGTTTGAGTGTTTACCATTTATTGCAGTATTATCCTTGTACCTGTGTATGGTACTCCTTTGTAACTTGCACACGGCACTTTTCTCTTGTAACACACTGTTTGCTACCTCTCACATTTTGTTTGCTTTAGATACTTGCACAAGTGCCACCATTGCCTATGTAACATTTGTTCTTGTGCTGGAGTGTCTGCCATTTACTGCAGTATTATACCTCTACTTATACTTTGTACGCTTTTGTAACCTGCACACATATCACTTGTTCCTCCTGTAATGTACCGATTGCTACCTCATGTATTTTGGTTGCTCACTATTGTCACTTTTGATTCATGTACCTTAACGTTTGCTTTTGTAATTTGTTCACTTGTAATTTTCTCCTCATGTATCATTACTGTTCCAATTGTGAAGCGCTCTGACACCTTCGGGCAAAGTCCGAGCTATATAAAATCGCATAAATAAATAAATAAATAAAAACCACCCAGCAGGTTGAGAACTGCAGTCCGCTTACAGTGTTGAGGTTGACAACATTGCAACCTAGCAGTTCGTCTGAAGTGTCGCACCCAGAGTTGAGGATAATGAAGTGAACGAACACTCATACCGCCTATGTGACAAATGAGGTGTGCAGGCCTATACAGCACCCCGCGTATTGTGGCTGCACTTATCGTCTGGTGGGCGTGGAGGCAAAGACAGAGGCTGCACCTGAAGGGAACGGCGCCCACAGCATTGTCGTGACCCGACAGCATAGCGCTAGAACCCTGTGGGTCCTGGAGGATGGGGACAGGTCACCTGACACCACATCCGGTCAGGGGGGCGGGGAACGGCAGAGTGACCAGGGCGAGTGACCAGGACAGTATGCAAAGATAATAAAGATATGTACCACCGACCTGCGTGCTGTGTATGATAGGACCACGGCACACTGTAGAACATTACAACTGGCGACGAAGAGGGCAAAGGATCGACACGTGGATTGATGCGGATTTCATCGACTGTTACCGGGACGTAGCGAGGAGCCAACCCTCGATGCACAGAAACTGCAAAGTGCAGAAGAAAGAAGAAACAGCGACACGGGAGCCCACCCTGACCGCCACCGAGGAAAGATCGAGCTAAATGTGGTAAACGCTAAGAGCAAGCGCGTGAATTCAAAACAGTGGCGCGAGCTCTTGCGAGAGTCTCGGCGGCCATTTTAAAGTCAGGCGGCTGGGTCAATCAGAGGCAAGAATAAGACAGGCAGCCATTTTGAGGTCAGGCAAGTGAGATTTCGATCACAAAGTCTCACGGGAGCGGGATTTCGATCGCGAAATCTCGCGAGAACAGTGGCAGCCATTTTGGAAATAGACAAGTGAACAGAAAAGCATAGAAGACAGCAGAGCAGCCATTTTAAGGCCAGGCTAAGCAGAAAACAATGCAAATATAAAGAAAAAGAGGCAAAGAAAGGAAGAAACAAGTCAAAACAAGGGCAAACAGAGGAGAAAATAAAAGAAAGAAGAGACAAAGATCCCAAAAGTAGGGACAAAGATCACAAAAGTGGAAATAATAAATGAAAATAAAAAATAAAGGAAAACAAAAGGAAAATAGAAACAAAGCATAAATAAAGAAAAAGAGGCAAAGAAAGAACATGGCTGAGGCAAGAGCAAGCGCACAGTATTGGAGACCACTCCCATTTAGCGTATCGGAGCCACAGGTGGGAATAAGATGGGAAAAGTGGATCACTACGTTTGAGAGGTACGTGGAAGCCACAGATGTGGTAGAAGCAAAACAACTAGGACTGTTCCTAAACCTGGTGGGAGATGAGGTAGATGACCTTTTAGTAACACTACCAGCAAGTGAAATAAGCACATACCAAGGACTGATTAAGTGTCTCACGAACAAATTTGACCCCCAAAGAAATATTGACTTTGAAAGATACAGTTTCAACATAGCATTTCAACAGCCTGATGAGTCACTAGATGATTTTGCAACCAGGCTAAGAAAACTAGTCACCCATTGTGAGTCAGAGAAATATGACAATGAGCAGGCCATCCGCCTAAGAATAATAGAAGGATGTCGAGACACTGACTTTTGCACAAGAATACTAAAAGAGCCGACCACACTAGAAAAGATCTTGGAACTGGCAAGAGCAGAAGCAAGAGCGATGGCACATTCAAGACAAATGGAACGACGGGTTGAACAAGCTCACAGAATAACAGACAATGGTCGATCAGGACAATGGAAGAAGGGGTCAAATGGACAACTGACAAAGAAACAACAAGGGTCACAATGCTACAGATGCGGGCTGGAATTTCCACACCGTGGCGCATGCCCAGCATTCGGTCAAACATGCCAAAAATGCAATAGAAGCAATCATTTTGCCAGCATGTGCCAAGGCATGCAGTTCAAAAATGAAAGAGGTAGACCAGGGAGACCACGAATGACGACAACCCAGCATGCACGGCACATGGAAACAACAACAAGGAGCTCTTCACTAGAGTCAGGAGAAGAAGAAGAAGCAGAAGAAAAAGTAGAGCGGCTATACCTCATGTCCACAGCTGAAGAAACAAATGAAGAAAGCATATGGCTGGTAGACAAGAAGAAAATAGAGAAAACAGATTTCGTGACCATAGATGTAGGGCCTCACCAAGTGGAATTTGTACTAGACAGTGGTGCCACGTGCAATATAATGTGCGCCACGGAATATGAGAAAATGAAGAGGAAATCACCCCTACAACCATCCAGAGTAGAAGTGTTCACCTGGGGTGCGAAAAGACCAGTAACAAACCTGGGAAAGTTTATAGACACTCTGACATACAAGAACAGAACAATCACGGAGGAAATTCACGTGCTAAGAGGGGACATCCCGGCACCATGTTTACTAAGCAACACCACTGCAAAAATAATGGGTCTGTTGGAGATGACCTATCACATGTCAGACAAAGGAAACATCCTCAGAGAGTATCCGAAGTTAACAAAAACTGGAGGGCGGCAGATCACACTGCACATCAACGAAGCAGTCAGGCCTGTTGCTCAGCATCATAGACGTGTACGGATACACCTACAACCGCAAGTAGAAGAAGAAATCAAGTCATTGCTGGATCAAGACATCATTGAACCGGCTGAAGGACAAACACCATGGGTATCACCGATAGTAGCTGTACCCAAGAAGGACACCTCACAGATCAGAATATGTGTCGACATGAGGATCCCGAACACAGCCATCGAAAGAGAACGACATCCCGGTCCGCATTTGGATGACATGATCTGCTGCCTGACGGGAACAAGACAATTCTCCAACCTGGACCTGTGCAAGGGATACCATCAGTTAGAACTTGACCCACAGTCAAGATATATAACGACATTCTCGACACACCTAGGTCTGTTCCGTTACAAGAGGTTGAGTTTCGGAATATCCTCAGCAGCAGAAATTTCCCAAGAGACAATCAGGCAAATAATTAGACCAATCAAGAACAGTCTCAACTATAGTGACGACATTTTAGTGTTCGGGAAGTCTGATGAGGAGCACGACAGGGCACTGAGAGAAGTCTGTTCACAACTAGAAGAAGTCGGACTAACATTAAACGAAAAAAAGTAAATGTGAAATAGGAAAGGAAGAATTGGTGTTTTTCGGGCACATCTTCTCGAAAAAAGGAATGAGGCCAGATCGCAGCAAGTTGGATACCCTGGAATAGGCAAAACAGCCCAGTGATATAGCTGAAGTACGATCCTTTCTCGGTCTTGCCAGATATTGCGCGCCGTACATAAAAGATTTCGCGACAGTGAGTACACCACTGCGAGAGTTGACAAAGCAGGGACAACTGTTTGTATGGACCACAGAATGCAGCAAGGCTTTCGAAGAGATAAGGGCGTCAGTGACAGCTGTAGATCACCTGGCGTACTTTGACCCGAGTCTATGCACAGAACTGACTGTGGATGCCAGCCCAGTGGGTTTGGGAGCAATACTGGCACAACACAAACAAGGAAAGGAATCACCAAGATGTGTCGTGGCCTATGGGAGCAAAAGTTTGTCGGACATTGAGAGAGCATACTCTCAACCGGAAAAAGAGAGTCTGGTGGTTGTGTGGGCCTGTGAGCACTACCACATGTTTATCTATGGGAAGCCCTTCACGATAGTAACTGACCACCAGGCGCTAATAACAATTTTTGGCATCCCGAATGCCAAGATACCGCCCAGGATAGAATGGTGGGGAATCCGGTTGATGGACTACAACTTCAAAAAAGTTCACAAGCCCGGAAAAGAACACAATCCCGCAGACTACATGTTGCGACACCCGCTGCCCCACAAAGAGGACACCACGACCATGGCAGAAGATTACCTCAATTTCATCATCAAACAAAACACTCCAACGTCAATACCAATAGCAGAGCTAGAGCAAGAAACAAAGAGAGATCCAACCATGCAAGCAATCAAAAACGTGGTGAGACAACAAAGATGGAGACACATAAATAACAACAGTGCAACAGAAAAAGGGGTATTCAAAGAAGAACTACTAGCGTTCAAAAAGATAAAGGAAGAGCTATCACAAACAGAAAATGGCATCCTGATGAGAGGAGCACGGATAGTGATACCCTACAGGCTGAGAAAACGAACAGTTGAACTGGCACATGAGTCCCACCGAGGCATTGTGGCCACAAAGAAGATGCTGAGGCAAAAGGTGTGGTTCCCAGGACTTGATGGCATGGTAGAAGAAGCAATAACACGCTGCCATGTCTGTCAAGTGACAGGACCATCATCAAAGCCAGCACCACTACAAATGTCGGAACTGCCAAAAGCCGTATGGACAGAGCTAGCGGCGGATTTCTATGGACCTCTAGAGACTGGAAACTACCTACTGGTTGTCATTGACGAAATCTCGAGGTTCCCGATAGTGAGGCAGGTGTCGTCGACATCAGCAAATGCCACTCTACCTGTGCTGGATGACATATTCGCTGCCTGGGGCTCCCCACAAACATTAAAGACGGACAACGGCCCACCATTCTCAGGAGAAGAATTTTGTCGTTTCATGGACTACCTTGGAATCAAACATCCGAAAATAACCCCCCTGTGGCCACAGGCCAATGGGATGGCAGAACACTTCATGGGGACCATCAAGAAAGCCATCCAAAGAGCAAAGTTGACACAAATATCAACTGGGCAGGCACTGTGCCAGGTGCTGAGGGACTACAGGAATATCCCTCACAGCTCCACAGGCCGGTGCCCGGCTGAACTGGTATTAGGACGCTCGAGCAAAACAAGACTACCACAAATGGAAGCAAAACCAAGTGCAGACAGAAAGGAAATTGCAATAAGAGATCAGGAAGCAAAAAGAAAGATGAAAGCATATGCGGATCAGAGGAGACATGCAGCTGAACCAAAACTGAACAAAGGAGACCTGGTGGTGGTGCGACAGAAACAACAACGAAAGTCCGACAGCCTATTCTCCAGAGAACCACTGACGGTAACGAACGTGAAAGGATCAATGATCACTGCAGCCTCTGCCCAACAACGAATTAAAAGGAATAGCTCACACTTCAAGGAGCTTAAGACGGAAGAAGAAGAAATAGTAGCGCCATCAGCAGCAGCCCCAAAGGAGGAAGACAGAGGACAAAGAAATGACGGAGATACAAGAACAAGAAGAATATGCAAGAAACCGCAGAGACTAATTGAAGAGATGTAGATCGACAAGTCTCTCTTTCTCTCTCTATCTTTTCCTCTCTCTCTCTCTCTCTCTCTCTCTCTCTCTCTCTCTCTCTTTTTGTTTTTCCTCTCCACTACTACATCTCTAAGTGAGTATGATCAGTAGGGATCGACAGTATTGTAAAAGTACATCATGAACATTTGTTTGTAACAAAGGGGGAGATGTCGTGACCCGACAGCATAGCGCTAGGACCCTGTCGGTCCTGGAGGACGGGGACAGGTCACCGGACACCACATCCGGTCAGGGGGGCGGGGAACGGCAGACTGACCAGGGCAAGTAACCAGGACAGACGTGCCGCGCATCTACTGTATGCAAAGATAATAAAGATATGTACCACCGACCTGCGTGCTGTGTATGATATGACCACGGCGTACTGTAGAACATTACAACCATTAGAGGGGCTGCCTAGACTTCCACAGTCTGAAAGGAAAGGGTGCTGCAGCACCACCTGATGGTGGCCTGTGTGCACCGAATCTGACAGGGATTTGTGCAAGGCAGGCCCAAAGGAGATTGCGCATGGAAGGAAACGACAAGCCCCCATGCTGCTGCATGACGCTTCAAAGAGCCTGCGGGCCCCTCTCACCTCGACCCATTGCCTGCAGTAGGGAGGGTAGCATCCCCTTTCAGAGAGCGGGTGCTGCACTATCCGATGAGGAAAAAATATGCTGGGACCTCTAGATAGTGTTGAAGTGACACCTAGTGTCCATAAGTGGTTATTCCATCCGTTATAAAGCAAACCTTGTACAGAGGAACAGCCCACAGCGCTGAGAAGGCTGCAATGGATCACAGGTGCAGTAGGGGCAGCACCAACAGGCATCAACTATAAGAAATGAGTAGCTGCTAGCCCCAACCAAACACAGAAAGCTGCAGGTATATGGGCCAGAGGGCAAAGGACAAATAGGGTGAAGCCCTAAAATTACCCAAGAAAGGGGAAAGTGAGCGTTGTGCACTCATAAGAGGATATCTGCCGCCACCGCAGGTGAGGAGCATCACAAGCCGCGTGCATCACACTGTGGCTGTCTGATGCCACCCTAAGAGAAGAGCAGGATTGCATGGAGACAGCAGGCGTTACCATCTCAAGGGGCACAGAGACATTGCAATACTGTACCCGAGAGGCCCGAGAGAAAGACTAGGGAGGAGAGAGAACAGCTAGGGAGGAGAGAACGGCCAGGGAGGAGAGAAGCACAAAGCTCTGAACCTCAGGATTCCAGAGATGGATCAGGGTGCATTGGCCGGAGAGAATAAGCCACCCACAGAGAGAGGCAGTGTGCCAGCCCCTGTAATGAAAGAGCTCTCAGAGAAGGAGAAGAAAGGGAAATAAAGAGGCCGCAGCAGCCAGCCACCCCAGCGCAGAATGGCCACCGTTGGCCCACCGAGCATGTCACATGGAGTGACTGACCGTGCCAAGCACTCCCACCCTTGGGCAGGACCAAGTGGTGCGATGGCATAGCCTCAAGGTGCATGCAGTGCATCCTGGAGTGAAGACAAGGTGAAGGAAGAAAGGTGACTCTTCAGCCAGGGAGTAGAGCACCAAGAAGAGCCCTGAGTGAAGGACAAGACCTGTGAGAGGTCCACAAGGAGAAAGAAGACCTGTGAGAGGTCCACAAGGAGAAGAGTCATGTTCTACAGACAAGACAAAAGTCAGGTCCTACAGAGAGGACAGGTCGTGACCAGGGTGGCCCCTGTGAAAAAAAGGTCACAGTGAGAGGCCTTGTCAGGAGACAGAGGAGAAGAGAATCAATCCTAGAAGTAGGATGTGACCAGGGAGGTCATGTGAAGTGCACATCACACTGACAGCCCTGGTTAAAAGGAAGTAGAGCGTGACAAGATGGCACAAGGCCAAGTCTTGAAGAAGAAGAGAAAAGAGGAGAAGAAGATTGTGGCATGATGCCATGTCATGAAATATGGAAGGGGTGGGGGCAGTGCACCGGTGATGGAAAGGAATATAAAGTGCAGGTCCCAGAGAAGTACATGAAGGAGACAGGTGGAAAACAGATGCACTCTCCTAGAGTGCTTAGCCCACAAAGAATAGAGGCCCCCAAAAAAGATACAAAATGGCTATGCTCCATGCGAGGGACAAACACAAGATTGACACATTGGGACCTGGTTAAGAAGCAGGCAAATAAAAGAGAGGAAAGCTAACCAATGGTATTCAGTGAGTGGGAGGCTTCAAGCCCCTGTATGTTCTTGGCAAGACCACATGTCTTATAACAGACACCAAATGCACTGTCTAGTAGGCAAGAGCTAAAAAGGCAAGGGTGCATGATGTGGTCTCGTGATGGTGTTAGTGAGAGGGAATTTATTTATTTATTTATTTTATAGCATTTGTAAGGCGCGCAGCTACCCACAAAGGGTTTCCCGGCGCCAGGAACGCAAAACACTCAGATATCACTGGGGAGAGAACAGACAAAGCAATTATTTATTGAAAAGCCACGTTTTTATGCTCTTTCTAAAATTCACATAGCTTTCTTCCTTGCGAATGTGAGAGGGCAGTGTGTTCCACAGCATTGGCCCCAGGTAGGGAAGGAAGGTGATTGTGTGCATGTGGGTGAAGTGTTTCAAATAGTTGTGCTCTCCGGTAGACAGTCAAAATATCGAGTTGGAAATATCGACCTACCATAATATCGAGTCTGAAATATCGAAGGAGCATAATATCGAAGGCAAGAATATCGTAGGACAGAATATCGACCCAAGGTAAGTAATATCGACATACTTAATATCGATGTAAGTAATATCGAAGTTAGTAATATCGATAGCATATATATCGATGTTAATAATTTCGATGACACTAATATCGATATTTGTATTATTTTATAGTTTTTTATTATGTATGTGTTATACGTTTAATTTAAGTATTTAAAATAATTACTATTATATGTGTATACATTTTCTATAATAATATAGAAATTTATAAGGAAATTTGATGTTTTAGTACCGGAGCGGGTTGTGGGTTTATAGGGGAATAGGGTGGGAAGTAATTTAATTATGGTAAGTTGATTAATAATTAGTAGGATTAATTAATTAATTATAATTATTTGCTAATTAATATTGATTAATTGGGAAATAATTAATTGATTAATTGATATATATTTTCTGTAGCGGGATGTGGGTTTATAGGGGAATAGGGTGGGGAGTAATTTAATAATAATTAATTAATTAATATATGTTTTTAAATATTTATAACTAATTAATTGGCAAATAATTAATATTAATTAGTTAATTAATTAATATAATTTTGTACATATTTTACATTAGTAATTAATTGGTAATTAAATAATATTAGTTAGTTAATTACATTATTAGAGTAATTTATTTATATATATAATTTTTAGTTACTGTTAATTAATTAATTGGGGAAAAATGATATTAATTATTAAATTATATTAATTACAGCTTATGTGCTAATATATTTACTTTATTGTTATTGTTAATTAATTATTAATTGCTAATTAAATAATATTATTTAACTTTGGGTTAAGGAGTATTTTTAGGGTTCAGGGTCATTTTTGGGTTTTTGGGTAAAGGGGTATTTTGAGTGTTTAGGGTCAGTTTTCAGTTTTTGGTTAAAGGGGTATTTTTAGGGTTCAGGGTCAGTTTTCAGTTTTTGGGTAAAGGGGTATTTTTAGGGTTCAGGGTCAGTTTTCAGTTCATGGGTAAAGGGGTATTTTTAGGGTTCAGGGTCAGTTTTCAGTTCATGGGTAAAGGGGTATTTTTAAGGTTCAGGGTCAGTTTTCAGTTCATGGGTAAAGGGGTATTTTTAGGGTTCAGGGTCAGTTTTCAGTTTTTGGGTAAAGGGGTATTTTTAGGGTTCAGGGTCAGTTTTCAGTTCTTGGGTAAAGGGGTATTTTTAGGGTTCAGGGTCAGTTTTCAGTTTTTGGGTAAAGGGGTATTTTTAGGGTTCAGGGTCAGTTTTCAGTTTTTGGGTAAAGGGGTATTTTTAGGGTTCAGGGTCAGTTTTCAGTTCTTGGGTAAAGGGGTATTTTTAGGGTTCAGGGTCAGTTTTCAGTTTTTGGGTAAAGGGGTATTTTTAGGGTTCAGGGTCAGTTTTCAGTTCTTGGGTAAAGGGGTATTTTTAGGGTTCAGGGTCAGTTTTCAGTTTTTGGGTAAAGGGGTATTTTTAGGGTTCAGGGTCAGTTTTCAGTTTTTGGGTAAAGGGGTATTTTTAGTGTTCAGGGTCAGTTTTCAGTTCTTGGGTAAAGGGGTATTTTTAGGGTTCAGGGTCAGTTTTCAGTTTTTGGGTAAAGGGGTATTTTTAGGGTTCAGGGTCAGTTTTCAGTTTTTGGGTAAAGGGGTATTTTTAGGGTTCAGGGTCAGTTTTCAGTTCGTGGGTAAAGGGGTGGTTTTTGGGTTCAGGGTCAGTTTTCTCGACTGTTGCACTCTCTGGAGTGGGAATAGTAATTTTATCCCTACGCTATCAAACGCTTTCCCTACTGTTCCACTCTCTGGAGTAGGAATAGTAATTTTTACCCTTACGCTATCCAACGTTTTATATAATTAATTGTTAAAATATCACATGTTTATTTTATTTTTTATATTACTTACATTTTATGTATGTTATTGTTTTATGTTTGTACATGTATTAGTAAATTAGAATATATTTCATGAATTTATAAATTAGTAAATTAATTATTAATACTTATTGTTCAGTACATATATATTATATCTTTACTGTATATATTTAATTAATGTATTATTATATTATAATTTTATTTATTAATTTTAAACATTATTAGATACTTTTAAATATGTATATTTTATTTATTAGTGTTATATACTTACTTTTACATTTATATATATTAAAAAAAAATCGATATTTTTAACATCGATATTTTTTACAACGATATTATTTTTTCAATATTTTTGTACTTACCATGTTGTAGATAGGATGTCGATATTTTTGCCCTCGATATTGTTGACTCGATATTCTTGTAGGTCGATATTTTTGTAGTCGAAATTCTGTCATAGATCCGTGCTCTCCTGCTTCTATGTATTCCCTCCAGAGAGAAATTCTATTTTTGGCTAACATGCTGCTTTCCTCCCTTCATTTGAACCCCAGCTCCAACACCAACGACGTCCCACCCTCGTAAGACCTGTGCGACTCGCTAGCCACCTTCTTCCACCGCAAGATCACAGACATCCATGACAACTTCAATGCCACGACCGCCCCGACAACCACTGAGACCTCCGCCCCCACAACCACAATCCGCACCAACTGCCTGCTCTCCTGGACCAACATCAACGATGACTACACCATCTAGATCATTAACACCATCCACTCTTGATCTCAGTCAGACCCATGCCCACACCACATCTTCAACAAAGCCAGCACATCCATCTCAAACCATCTCCAGAAAGTCATTAACACCTCCTTCGAGACAGCAACCTTCCCGGAGAGCTGGAAGCACGCTTAGATCAACGCCTTACTCAAGAAACCCAAGGCGGACCCCAAGGACCTCAAAAACTTCCGGCCCATCTCCCTGCTCCCATTCCCGGCAAAGGTCATCGAGAAGACAGTCAATGAACAACTGACCCGCTAGCTCGAGGAGAACAACATTCTGGACCTTTCCCAGTCCGTGTTCCGCAGCAACCACAGCACAGAGACTGCCCTCATCGCCGCCACCGATGACATCAAGTCACTGCTGGACAATTGAGAAACGGCAGCCCTCCTCCTCCTGGACCTGTCAGCTGCCATCGACGTGGTCTGCCACCACACACTACGAACACGCCTCCACAACGTCGGGATCCAAGAGAAGGCTCTGGACTGGACCACCTACTTCCTCTCCGGCAGAACACAGAACGTCCGCCTTCCCCCCTTCCGCTCCAAAGCCACCAAGATCATCTGCGGCGTACCCCAGGGCTCATCCCTCAGCCCAACTCTGGTTAACATCTACATGGCACCGCTCGCCCACGTCGTCCGTCGGCACGACCTCAACATCATCTCCTACGCAGATGACACCCAGCTGATCCTGTCCCTCACCAAGGACCCCCACACCGCCAAAACCAACCTTCACGAAGGAATGAAGCCCATTGCTGAATGGATGAAGAACAGCCGACTGAAGCTGAACTCGGACAAGACGGAGGTCCTCATCCTCGGATCCACCCCTTTGGCCTGTGACGACTCCTGGTGGCCGACCGCACTGGGAACCGCTCCAACACCCACCGACCACGCACGCAACCTAGGGGTCATCCTCGACTCCACCCTCTTCATGACTAAACAGGTCAACGCCGTCTCCTCCTCCCGCTTCAACACCCTCTGCACACTCCGCAGGATCTACAAGGGGATCACCACTGAAACGAGAAGAACGCTCACCCAGGCCCTCGTCAGCAGAAGGTTGGAGTATGGAAACGCCCTCTACGCAGGAGCTTCAGCCAAACTCCTGAGACGACTCCAACGCATCCAGACACCTCTGCACGCCTGATCCTCGACATCCATTGCCGCAGCCACATCACACCTGACCTGAGAGACCTGCACTGGCTCCCGGTCAACATGAGGATAACCTTCAAGCTCCTCACCCACACACACAAGGCACTCCACAACACCGGACCAACGTACCTCAACTGACGACTCAGCTTCTACACCCCCATCGCCAGCTCCGCTCCACGGACCTCAGCCTCGCCACAGTCCCCCGCTTCCGAAGAGCGACCTCCGGTGGCAGATCGTTCTCCCACCTCACCGCCAAGACCTGGAACACCCTCCTCATCCACCTATGGCAGACCCAAGACCTGCTGACCTTCAGAAAACTCTCAAGACCTGGCTTTTCGAACAGTAGCTGCATTCCCCATCCCAGCACCTTGAAACCCTCACGGGTGAGTAGTCCGCTTTACAAATGATATGATTGATTGATTGATTGATTGAACTCCTGCATTTTAGGTTTGGCAGCCTGTAGGGTTTTACACTCATTTATGGACAAGGAGTTGCTGGTTCAAAGTCAGTAGGACCTGGAGCAGACCGGATCAAAGTCACTGCAGTTTCTGGCGATGACTTTCTGATTAACGCCTAGTAAACACAAGCCATACTACCCATGTCTGTCAACTTGAAAGGGGACTTAAGTGATTCAAAACCTGGCAGCCATAGACATCTGCCAGCTTGTGCCTGTACAAAGCACAAGGAAAGGGTACACAATAGGACTGAACCCTGTGGTATGTTATAACTTGGAGGCACATGCATCAATGTAGGCTTTTGCGATGTCTAATTGCGATTATTAAGGAATTGCAATTAAGGAATTGCAAAAGCCTATACATGTAGGAATCGCTATAAAGTTAACGATTCCCAAACATTCCTTAATCGCGACTCGCAAATTGCAAGTCGCAATTAACTGCATGAGTGCTGCAGCTTTTCCCGCTGTGCGCTGAAAATTAAAAAAAAACACTTTACATGACAAAGCCAGCTCGTCATGCGCGCAGCGCAGGTAACGCCCATGACGAGCTGGCTTTGTCATGAGCACTGGAGGGGTTATGGAATGCCTTCCCATTCATTCCTATGGGCTTACAGGCCCATAGAAATGAATGGGAGATTGTATATGCAATTTGCTAGTACCAATAGGTGCTCGAAAATTACGCATGCAATTTCAAGGGTGCAAGGGTGTCAAAAGGACACCCTGTAGCCCCCCCTGAAATTGATCTGTGCATGCATGTTGCGCACACACATGCCCCAAGGGCATGTGTGTGTGTTAGCTATGACTTTGAAAAATGGACTTTAGTGCATTTTTCAAAGTTTTTGCAAATTACTATCAAGTGCACATTGATGGTAATTTGCGCCCCCTATTACCAAATCGCAATTTGCTATTCCATCATGCATTGCATTTAAGGAATCGCAATTTGCAATTCCTTAAGTTCAATTGCAATTTAAGAAAACTCAATATTTTGTGATTTCTTAAATTGCGAGAGGCTGACAGGTTAATGCATTGCAGAAGCCCTTTTTGCGGGCGCAAACTGCAGATTTTTTCGAATCGCACCGTTTGTGCTCGCAAAAATGGTTGATGCATGTACCTGACAATCCTTTAAATTACTGGACTCCCATAACTCAATCCGTTAGGAAAATGAGGACAATTCATAGCAACCACTCCTACTTCCAAATCTGTAATTCTCAGAAAGCTGCTGCACACACTGCATACTGTACTTTTTAAAGAGAGAAAAAAAGAGAAACAGTGGGTTGTCATTCAAAGAAGAGTGGGCCAGAGAGGGCGGAGGGACAGTTGGGGCTCGGCAAAATGTAATAAGCAACCATTATGCAGTCCTCTTCAATCTGGTTCCTTGCCAGTGTATGGACTTCAAGCCCTGCACAGGTTGTGGGACTTTCTGAACACTACCTTCTTGCTCACGTGTCATAACAGCACATCACAAGGCCTACACTAAAGGGCGTGAGTGCTTGCTCGCGTTCACTAACCACTACTTTCTTCATATGGTGAGTAAATAAAGGAGCTTTTAGCAATATGCTACTGGTACAAGTCTTTATGCAGTACATAAATATTGTTTATGGTATTGTTGATTGCTTGGGTTTTTGCCAATTTTATCATTTCAAATGACAACCTGATCCACTCCCCACCATATTTCCCCCAAAAGAGAGCTTTTGAGCCCCACGGTGAGGCACACTCATTTCACACATACTATTAAAAAGGTGGAGAACACTCTCAGCACTTTTCATCAACCCTATTCCTTTCTACTCCCAGACATTGGTCGTCCTTCTGTTCATGAGCAGAATCTCAATGTCACTCATCCAGTGACGGCGGTCTTTCATTCTCTCTGTCAGTCTCTAGTCTCTAGAGGGCAGCAGAGAGCAGCAAACAGCAAAGCAGCAAACAGGGACAGCGAGAGTGAGCGTGAGGAGGAGAGAAGCGGAAACTCCGGCTCTGGCTACGGCTACGGCAGCTCCGGCACCACGACTGAGCTACGAGCTCGAGCCGCAAGTCTACAGAGACTACAGAGACCACGGAGCCACAGAGCAGCGGATGCCACGGGTGCCGCGAATTCGCAGGTGCCGCGAGCTGAGGGTGCCTTGCCTAATTTCATCTAGTGTTTTACCTTTAGTCTTAAACCATAATACTCCTATTCCCAAACTTGTCAAACTTCATTCTCCTAAAGTATCCGTTCATGTTACCTTTTCTCTTTCATAGATCACTCTTACATCCTTAACCTCTGCCCATAGGGGTCCCTCTTAAGTGTAGAAGAGTAGGATCTGCTTCTTATAGTTACCCCCACGTTTTGCTGATGTATCACTGTTTTTTACTTAGACTGACTGGGATCCAGCTATCCAGGACCCCAGTCAAGCTGCTTTCTCCTCTAAATTGATTGCATGTATTTTAGGTACACTCCAGATTGGATACCTTATCAGTCCTTAGTTTATGGAACACCATGTACCCAGTGCATAGGTACCCCAGAGGCCTCCTAAGGGCTGCAGCATGTATTATGCCACCCCTGAGAGACCATTCAAACTGACACCACAAGTCTGCTACTGCAGCCTGTGTAAGGTGGTGCATGCAACCCTTACTTAGATATAGGTCCACTAGATCTATTCTAAATCACTGCACATATAAACCTATCAGTCACCCCTATGGGAGGCCTAATCAATCCTGAAGGCAGGGTGCTGGGTTTTATGTGAGATGGTGCTCCCACATGAGCAGAGCCCCTCTGCAACCTTCGGAACCTATTATCCGGGGTTGTTTGTGATGCAGCCAACCATATATATTTAAGTGCATTATAACCTCACGGTAAATGCTAACATCAAAACGGCTGCTTAGAAACATGTTGTGTTTGGTGTCAAATACCTTGGAATCATAACTCCACTCCAGTAACTGGTGTGGGAGGTATGATTCCTCCCTTGTAGATCCACTACTGTGGGTCACCGGGCTACCAGGTACGAGCTTTCTCAACCTGGGCATCACAAAATGGATGCTGCCAGAAACAGACATGCGCCTGCCATCCTGCTGCTGAGCTGAGCTCGAGAAGGGGAGGCTGGACAATAGGTTTCCTGTTGCAGGGAGGTGTGACCACCTCCCAGACAGGATTTAGTGTATTGGAGCTGGGTGGGTGCAAACCGAGAGTGCCTGACAGTCTGTATTGTGGGCACATTTGGCCATTTGCTCCTGCGAGGTCCCTTTGCGATCCCTGGTCCTTTGACCTGTGGGTCCCTGTGAAGGTAACTTTAATTTCTCTTGGGCTTCCCTGGTTGCTCCAGATGTGCCCGACTCCCCATAGCTTGGAGAGTCTCCTGGATCTTTCTGGTCCACACCGGAATTGGTTTCTTCTGCCCGTGTGGGTTGCATTTTCCAAAGCTTGTTGGTGTTCAATCCAGACACTGACCGCTCAGCACTTAACATCCTTCGTGGGACAGCTCACCTCCAGACTTTGGTCATTGTCAACCTCTCCTGGTCCTCGTGGCTGCAGAGTCAAGCATCTCGTCATGTCACCTGAAGCACCCGCCATCTGTGGGCATTCTTCTACCGAGCCCCAGGTCACCCTGAAGTGACCCAGACTCTGTCCCCTCTGCTTACATATTCTTCTCATCTCGGATCCAGGCTTGGATTCCACTGGACACTTTTTGTCTTCCCGGCAGCAGCACTTCTTTGAGTCACACCATTGAAAACAACAAAGCTTTACGACATCACTTGACACCTATGCACCCAGATCCCCTGGGATAGGTAACACAGGTACTTCAGTACTCACAAGGGTGCTGGACTTAGAAACTTCTATGTGCCAAAGGGTTTGCTTGAAGTCCTCTCTGAAGTGTCCTTAAACTGTGAATTTCCAACCGTGACTTTCCCATAGAGTTGTCCGGAACTCGCGTCTGTGTTCTCACACTGCACCCGTCCTCCGTGGGTTCCTTGTGTCACTACTTTGGGTGGTTCCTTGGGGTAACAGCGATTCTATGTGCTCTAGGCAAGTCGTGATTGTTATACCACTTTATTAGTATATGGCTTGGTCTCCCCCTGGAGCCCGCTGTGTATTGTGCTATTTACTGTTGTTCTATTGATTAATAATTGTGTGCCTTGTGTTCTGATCTCGTATAGAGGTTAGTAGAGAGTGTTTAGTAATAAATACATATATTTTATATATCTCTTTTGTGGTTCTCCTTACATATGGTTATTCAGGAGGTTCTAATCTGGTAAAACAAGCTGCTTTATATTCCTTCGAGACTTAACCTGAAGGCTGTTCCCCACAGCTACCACTAGGATAGCTTTCTTTAAAGGTTGTCTTTGACCTAATCATCAATAAGGGTTGTTTGGACTGGTGCAAGGTGCCCACTTTAATTAGTGGACAGCATATACCAGGCCAACTTCTCACACTGAGGTTCTTGCTTTGGTGTTTACTGTTCTTGTTATATCCACACTGCTCTCTCTCCTCTCTCTCCTCTTTCAAAACTTCCAAATGGATTAAGGCAGGATAAGCCAGATAGTACCTCCGTCATGACATAACATCATCTGCATCCTTTTGATATATATGAGTCAGCTGATAAAACCTGCTTTAGGGTGTTTCTTTACCCACGCCTAGGGTTAAGTCTTCTACTTAATTGGTGTCACTTCAATTACTGTTGGATTAGTGTTGTTTAACTTCTATTATCCCATGCTAGTTCAGAGTTGTATTAGCCTGTCACACAATGCAGTGAAGTGCAATTAAGGGCACATCCCTGCCTGTTCTACCAGAAATACACCATGCCCACATGCTATACAAAATTCCACAACAGTAATATACTTTGTATCAGTTTTCCTCTACTAGTTCCTTTTAGGACCTATTCAGGAACTGTATTTTGTTCTAAGTGTAGTAGTTCTACAATAGTAGCACTAACATACTCCAAAATGCTATTTATAAACCTGGGTGTGTAGGTACCTTTTTCTGTGTGGCGAGCTCCACTCCGACTGCAGAATTGCGGTACACGTAAGTACATGTTTTTAAGTGAATGTGGGAAGGCCCAAGGAGAGTAGTTGGAAATGTGGAATACTTACAAATAAAGGAGAGGGTTTAACGAAGGAGTATGGGGGGGTTTAGGAAGCAGTAGGGAGTGGTTTAGGCAGGGACATTCACGCACCCACAAAGAGAATAAGTGTATTGCTATTCCCAAACTGCACGTCTACAGTTACTACAGCCAACAAGCATTGGAAATGCAATAGGTCTCGCATTAGAAAATTAGGAGCTATTCGTCTTGTAAATGATTTTCTTTTTTTTGTGTGTAGTTTTTCCAAATAGCTACATTGATAGATTTGTCATTTACAATGCCAATAGTTTTAATTTTTGTGAATGTGACACCTATAGCATTTGGAATGCCACCTGATTTGTATTGACGTGACTTTGATGGCAGCTTTTGTTGTTATGCCACATTTCTAGAGAGCAGGAGAGTGAAGCAGGGGATAGAAGCACAGCCCTGCAAGCTGAGCGTCCTCCCATCGCACACCCATCTGTGGCTTGAGTGGTGTGAGGGTGAGGGGTGTGAGAGTGAGGGATGTGAGGGTGAGGGGTGTGAGCGTGAGGGTTGTGAGTGTGAGGGAGTGTGAGTGTGAGGGGGTGTGAGTGTGTGTGATGGTGAAGTTGAGTGAGTGTTTGTGAGGCTGAGTGTGTGTGATGGTGTGTGTTGGTGAGGGTGTGTGAGGGTGAGTGATGGTGTTTGATTTTGATTGAGGGAGTGTGAGTGTGTGGGCGTGTGACGGTGTGAGGGTGAGGGTGTGTGAGGGTGAGTTAGGGAGTGTGATTCTGTGTGAGTGGGTGAGTCTGAGAGTTAGGTGTTGTGATGTTGATTGAGTGTGAATGAGGGTGAGGGGATGATGGTAAGGGTGTGTGAGGGTGAGGCGTGTTGATTGTGACAAGTTGCAAGGCTGACGGTGGGTGAGTGTGTGGGAGGGTGTTTGATGATGAGGGTGTGAGGTGTATTGAGTGTGAGAGTGTTGTGAGGCGGGTGAGGGTGTGAGGGGAGTGAGCGTGTGTGAGGGTGATGGGGTGTGAGGGTGAGGGGGTGTGAGTGTGTGTGAGGGTGAGGGTGAGTGAGGTTGTTTGTGGCTCAGAGTGTGTGATGTGTAGTGAGTGTGAGAGTGTTGTGATGGGTGTGAGGGGAGCATGGGTGTGTGAGTGTAAGGTGTTTGAGGGCGAGGGTGTGTGTGTGTGAGTGTGAGGGTGAGTGAGGGGGTGTGAGGCTTCGGGTGTGTGACGGTGTGTGAGTGTGAGTGTGTGTGAGGGTGAGTGAGGGTGAGAGAGGTGTTGTTAGGCAGAGGGTGTGTGACAGTGTGTGAGGGTGAGGGTGTGTGAGGGTGAGTGTGAGTGAGTGTGAGTGAGGGGGTGAGAGGGCGTGGTTGTGTGACGTTGTGTGAGTGTGTCTGAGGGTGAGTGAGGGAGTGTGAGGTTGTGTGAGTGGGTGAGGGTGGGAGTGAGGGTGTGTGAGGGTGAGGGTGTGAGGGTGACTGAGGGTGTGTGAGGGTGACAGAATGAGTGTAAGGGTGTGTGAGTCGGAGGGGGTTGATGTTGAGAGAGGGTGAGTGGGGTGAGTCTGTGAGGGTGAGGGTGTGCGGTGTAGTGAGTGTGAGAGTGTTGTGAGGGGTGTGAGGTTGTGAGTGTAGCGAGGGTGTGTGAGGGGGTGTGAGGGTGAGGGGGTGTGAGTGTGGGTGAGGGTGAGTGAGGTGGTGTGAGGATGAGGTTGTGTGACGGTGTGTGAGGGTGAGTGTGTGTGTTTGATGGTGAATGATTGAGTGTGAGTGTGTGGGTGTGTGATGGTGTGAGGGTGAGGGTGTGCGAGGGTGAGTTACGGAGTGTGAGGGTGTGTGAGTGGGTGAGTTTGAGAGTTAGGGTGTTTGAGGGTGACTGAGGGTGAATGTGGTTGAGGGGTGTTGACGTTGAGATTTTGCAAGGCTGAGGGTGGGTGAGTGTGTGTGAGGGTGTTTGAGGGTGAGTGTGTGAGGTGTGGTGAGTGTGAGAGTGTTGTGAGGGGTGTGAGGTTGTGAGGGGAGTGAGGGTGTGTGAGGGTGATGGGGTGTGAGGGTGAGGGGGTGTGAGTGTGTGTGAGGGTGAGGGTGAGCGAGGGAGTGTGAGTGTGTGTGAGTGGTTGAGGGTGAGAGTTAGGGTGTGTGAGGGTGATGGTGTGAGGGTAATTGAGGGTGTGTGAGGGTGATGGTGTGAGGGTGATTGAGGGTGTGTGAGCGTGAGGGGATGAGGGTAAGGGTGTGTGAGGCTGAGGGGTGTTGATGGTGATAGAGTGTGAGGGGGGCGAGTGTGTGAGGGTGAGGCTGTCCGGTGTAGTGAGTGTGAGATTGTTGTGAGGGGTGTGAGTTTTTGAGGGGAGTGATGGTGTGTGAGTGTGAGGGGGTGTGAGTGTGTGTGAGGGTGAGGGTGAGTGAGTGGGTGTGAGGCTGAAGGTGTGTGATGGTGTGTGAGGGTGATGTTGTGTGAGGGTGATTGAGGGTGTGTGAAGGTGTGTGAGAGTTTTGGGGTGTGAGGGTGATGTTATGAGTGTGTGTATGTTAATAATAATTTTTTTTATTTTTTTATGTGTTGTGTAAATAAAAATGTGATAGAGCTTCCCTTTGTAATTGTCCTGCCTTATGTGTATTTTTTTTTATGTAATTTAACTGTGTGTGTGTTTTAATTAATGTGTGGTGTTATGTGTGTTTTTGGTGTCTGTGGAGTCCCGTATTAATTGTATTAATTTTAAAATGGCCGACGCAATGCGTCACCTTGACGTTCCCTACGTTAGCGTTCTAGTTTTTTTTTGTGTTGTGAGTGTTTACGTTTCCTTGACGTTTATTTGTAGCCAATCGGATCGCAACGTTTTTGACGTTGCGTTCCGATTTGCTTACGTCAACGGTGGAATTCCCCAGAAGATCGAGAATGTTGGTGCGCGGAAGGCGTGTTCTTGTTCCTGTGCTGTTGCTGCGTTGTTTGACAGGTAAGAATTTATTCCAAAGTGTTTTTTTATGTAATGTAATGTAGTATCTATAGTATGTTTAACTTAACGAATGAATAGGAGTGTATTTTTATAACTGTTGACATTGTTTGTTTTCGTTCGTAATATTTGTAAATGTTTATTATGTAATGTAAATTAAAGTCTTGTTTTTAATCGTCGATATGTAATGTATATGTTTTCGAAAACTGTAATGTAATGTATTTTTAGCTGGTGTTTGTTATTTGACGTGCAAGAGCTGTTGTTTGAACTTTGAAGTGCTATTTAGTTTCTATTAAATTTATGTATGTTGTGTTTGCATTGTTTTTTTCCTGTGATGCTGAAGTAGCCGGATTATATGTTATTGAGCTAATCGATGTATTAAAGGAAACTTTTTGTATTTGCTGAATTTATTTTCCCTATCAATGTATTAAGAGGATGCACAGTGATGTAATGTGTGTATTTTATGCGTTTTGTGAATGAAATGTTTTATTTTCCAATCCCTGTTTGCATATTTGTGTATTAATAGCTGCACTCTCCTTGCATTGCTTTAAGTTTGCATTTTGGAATAGCTGCAAGTGTGTAATCCGCGTTTTACGTATATATCAAATAGTCGCTTAACGCTATTTATGTGTACAGTTGGAGGCTGGAGTTGTATTTGGAGGGTAGAGTTGTAGAGTGGTATTGTAGTTATAGGGTGTAGTTGGAGGCTGGACTTTGACGGTGTGAGTGTGAGGGTGAGTGCATGTGAGCGTTTTGGAGTTTGCCACAGTATGTGTGACTTTGTAGTAGTGTATGCAGTCTATTTTCTTTTCCCAAACGTGTTTTGTGTTTTTTAGCTTTCTATGTGTTAGATCAGAATGTGTATGTGAACTATCTTTGATGTATGCAACAGTGAGAATAAGGGTGTTACTTCCAATTTATGGGCATAAGGGGAGACGTCTTTGGATGTTTTTGTATTTTCTGTACTTCCCTAGATGTTTTTGAACAGCTGCGTGGGCAAGGGGCGTTGTTCTTCTTGTCTTGTTGCCGCGTCGTTTGACAGGTACGTTTATTTTTTAATACTCAATACATGAATGTGGGAACGAAATCTCTATTGTATAGATGTTGTTGTTAATTTGTGATCTATATAGATAGTTAGATAGGTATATTGAGGGCGATAGCTAACAACACATGCAGCATCACTTTCCAGCAGCCTAGCAACACTTACCAACACAGCCGCATTAATTATTAAACAATAGTATCATTGTGGTGTTGTTGTTTTGTCCATGTGGTGATGCAGAGTGGTGTTGTGATGGTGCTAAGTACTGTTGTATTTTGGAGTGTTGGTGTGGTGCTGTGTAGTGTTAATGTGGTGTTTGCGAGTGATGATGTGGTCCTTGAGAGTGATGTTGTGGTGTTATTGGGTGTTGTTCTGGTGTTGCTGAGCTATGTTGGAGTGTTGCAGTGTGACAATGTTAATGTGCTGAGTGTTGTTGTGTTGGTGCATTGTGTTAATGTGTTGTTGCTGAGTGATAATGTTGTGTTGATTCGTGGTGTTGGGGTGGTGGTTAGTAGTGCTGTTGTGTTGTTGAGTTGTGCTCTTTTGATGCTGTTTGATGCTGTTTTGGTGTACGGTGTTCCTGTGGTTGTGCACTTAGCACCACCAAAACACTTCATGCAACAGCAGCATGAGTCAGAGCAAACCAGAGTCTCGTGCTTTTGTGATTACGCACTTTGTTTGCGTTTTTGATTTTTTCTGGCATTGTTTAATGGTTTATTTTCCCTTACTTTAGTAAGTGCATTATGTTGTGAATTTGTTTCCTTTAGCTCGCTTTGTCCACTTTTAAATTGTTGTATTATTGCTGTGTATTCAGATGTTTGCCTATTTTGTGTGCATTTATGATCTTTGTGAAAGAAATGTTTTATTTTACAATCCCTTTATTCATTTTTGTGTATTAATTGCTGCACTGTCCTTGCGTTGCATTAAGTTTTAATTTTTGAATAGCTACAAGTGTGTAATCAAATAAATGTTGCCTAACGTTATTTATGTGTGGAGTTGTAGTTGGAGGGTGGAGTTGTAGGGTGGTATAGTAGTTATAGGGTGTAGTTGGAGGGTGGACTTGGACGGTGTGAGGGTGAGTGGATGTGAGTGTTTGGGTGTTTGAGGGTGTGTGATGGTGTGTGAGAGTGATTGAGGGTGACTGTTTTAGTATGAGTGAGGGTGTGAGTGTGTGTGTGAGGATGAGGGGGTGAGGGTAAATGTTGCCTAACGCTATTTATGTGTGGAGTTGGAGGGTGGAGTTGTAGTTGGAGGGTAGAGTTGTAGGGTGGTATTGTAGTTTTAGGCTGGAGTTGGAGGGTGGACTTGGACGGTGTGAGTGTGAGGGTGAGTGGATGTGAGTGTCTGGGGGTTTGAGGTTGTGAGTGAGGCTGAGCGTGCGTTGGTGAGTGATGGTGTGTGAGGGTATGAGTGTGATTGAGGGTGTGAGGTTGTGAAAGTGTGAGGGTGTGATGTAGGGTGAGGATGAGTGAGGATGTGTGAGGCTGAGGGTGAGGGTGGGTGAGGGTGTGAGTGGTTGTGATGATGCCTATAAGTGATCATTTTTTCTCCGTGAATATTGTACACTTCAAATGTATTAATGTTGTGAAGCGTTGTTTTATAAGCTAATCAAGACCTATGTAATGTTGATTGATGCTGTTGTTAACGCTGAATCAAAAAACAAACACATCAGTAACCTTTTTTATATAATGCATGTAAAAAGTTATCATTTTTTTGTAAGGTACACATCAATTCGCACTGCAAAAGCTTGGCTTGCATTAACATAGATGCGCAGTGATTTTGTCTGTGTTTGCTCATTAGAGACAATGTTTACCTCCTTTTAAATTTCCGACTACAGATGCGCATTAATTGTGGCAAAGTATAAGTATGAAGCCATTTTTAAAAATTGTATTGTTTTTGTTGTGTAGTTTGAGTGGAATACTTTATTGTACTTATGGAAGAATTGCAATTAGGATGTGAGGTCTCGTGCTCTTGTGATTATGCACTTTCTTTGTTTTGTGGATTCTTTCCACCATTGTTTAATGGTTTATTTATTTCCCCTTACTTTAGTAACTGCTTTATGTTGTGAATTTGTGTCCTTCAGATGTCTTTGTCCCCTTTTAAATTGGTGTATTACTCGCTGTGTATTCAGATGTTTCCCTTTTTTCTTTGGATTTATTTTTTTTTTCGTAAATTTTTTTATATTTAACAGTCCTTTTCTGCGTTTTTATGTATTAATTGGTGCACTGTCCTCGCGATGCATTAAGTTTTCATTTTTGAATACCTACAAGTGTGTAATCCGATGTTTTGTTATTGAATTAAATGTTGCGTAATGCTATTTACGTTTGGAGTTGGAGGGTGGATTAGGAGTTGGAGGGTGGATTAGTAGTTGGAGGGTGGATTAGTAGTTGGAGGGTGGAGTAGTAGTTGTAGGGTGGAGTTGTAGGGTGGTGTTGTAGGGTGGAGTTGGAGGGTGGACTTGGACGGTGTGAGTGTGAGGGTGAGTGGATGTGAGGGTCAGGGGGTGTGAGGGTGTATGATGGTGTGTAAGGGCGAGTGAGGGTGACTGTGTGAGTATGAGTGAGGGTGTGAGGGTTGTGAGGGTGAGGGGGTGAGGGTGTCTGAAGATGAGGGGGTGAGGGTAATGGGGTGTGAGTGTGTGTGATGCTAGGTGTGGGTGAGTGAGGGCGAGTGTTGTGAGGGTGTGAGTGTGTGAAGGTGAGTGAGGGTGTGCGAGTTTTAAGGTTGAGTGTGTGACTGTGGGTGAGGGTGGGTGAGGGTGTGTGAGGGGGTGTGAGGGTGAGGGGGTGATGTTGAGTGATGGTGTGTGAGGGTGAGTGGGTGAGGGTGAGTGAGGGTGTGTGAGGGTGAGGGTGTTGAGGGTGAGGGTGTGTTGGTGAGTGATGGTGTGTGAGGGTGTGAGGGAGTTTGAGGATGAGTGAGGGTGTGTGAGGCTGAGGGTGAGGGTGGGTGAGAGTGTGAGTGGGTGTGAGTGAGAGTTGTTGTGATGATGGCTATAAGTGTTTATTTTTTCTCCGTGAATATTGTACACTTCAAATGTATTAATGTTGTGAAGCGTTGTTTCTGAAGCTAAGAGAACTATGTAATGTTGATTGATGCTGTTGTTAGCGCTGAATCCAAAAACAACGACATCAGTAATTTTTTTTATATTATACATGTAAAATGTTTTCATTTTTTTGTAAGGTACACATCAAGCCGCACTGCAAAAGCTTTGCTTGCATTAACATAGATGCGCAGTCATTTTGGAGGGTGGAGTTGTAGGGTGGTGTTGTAAGGTGGATTTGGAGGGTGGACTTGGACGGTGTGAGTGTGAGGGTGAGTGGATGTGAGGGTCAGGGGGTATGAGGGTGTGTGATGGTGTGTGAGGGTGAGTGAGGGTGACAGTGTGAGTATGAGTGAGGGTTGTGAGGGTGGACTTGGACGGTGTGAGGGTGATTGGATGTGAGGTTCAGGGGGTGTGATGGTGTGTGAGGGTGAGTGAGGGTGACGGTGTGAGTAAGAGTATGGGTGTGAGGGTGATGGTGTGAGGGTGTGTGAAGATGAGGGGGTGAGGGTAATGGGATGTGAGAGTGTGTGATGATAGGTGTGGGTGAGTGAAGGTGAGAGTTTGAGGGTGAGTGAGGGTGAGTGTTGTGCGGGGGTGAAGGTGAGTGAGGGTGTGCGAGTTTGAAGGTTGAGTGTGTGACTGTGGGTGAGGGTGAGGGTGTGTGAGGGTGAGGGGGTGGGAGGGGGTGGGAGGGTGAGGGGGTGTTGTTGAGTGATGGTGTGTGATGGTGAGTGGGTGAGGGTGATTGAGTGTGTGTGAAGGTGAGGGTGTTGAGGTTGTGGGTGAGGGTGTGTTGGTGAGTGATGGTGTGTGAGGGAGGGTGAGGATGAGTGAGGGTGTGTGAGGGTGAGGGTGAGGGTGGGTGAGGGTGTGAGTGGGTGTGAGTGTGAGTTGTTGTGATGCGCAGTCATATTGGAGGGTGGAGTTGGAGGGTGGAGTTGGAGGGTGGAGTTGGACGGTGTGATTGTGAGTGGATGTGAGGGTCATGGGGTGTGAGTGTGTGTGATGGTGAGGTTGAGTGAGGTGTTGTGAAGTTGAGTGTGTGTGATGGTGTGTGATGGTGAGGGTGTGTGAGGGTGAGTGAGGGTGTTTGATGTTGAGTGAGGGAGTGTGAGTGTGTGGTGTGAGGGTGATGGTGTGAGGGTGTGTGAAGATGAGGGGGTGAGGGTAATGGGATGTGAGAGTGTGTGATGATAGGTGTGGGTGAGTGAAGGTGAGAGTTTGAGGGTGAGTGAGGGTGAGTGTTGTGAGGGTGTGAAGGTGAGTGAGGGTGTGCGAGTTTGAAGGTTGAGTGTGTGACTGTGGGTGAGGGTGGGGGTGTGTGAGGGTGAGGGGGTGTGAGGGGGTGTTGTTGAGTGATGGTGTGTGATGGTGAGTGGGTGAGGGTGATTGAGTGTGTGTGAGGGTGAGGGTGTTGAGGTTGTGGGTGAGGGTGTGTTGGTGAGTGATGGTGTGTGAGGGAGGGTGAGGATGAGTGAGGGTGTGTGAGGGTGAGGGTGAGGGTGGGTGTGAGTGTGAGTGTGAGTTGTTGTGTTGCGCAGTCATATTGGAGGGTGGAGTTGGAGGGTGGAGTTGGACGGTGTGATTGTGAGTGGATGTGAGGGTCATGGGGTGTGAGTGTGTGTGATGGTGAGGTTGAGTGAGGTGTTGTGAAGTTGAGTGTGTGTGATGGTGTGTGATGGTGAGGGTGTGTGAGGGTGAGTGAGGGTGTTTGATGTTGAGTGAGGGAGTGTGAGTGTGTGGGGGTGTGATGGTGTGAGGGTGAGGATGTGTGAGCGTGAGTTAGGGAGTGTGAGGGTGTGTGAGTGGATGAGTCTGAGAGTTAGGGGGTGTGAGGCTGAGTGAGGGTGAATGAGGGTGAGGTGATGAGGGTAAGGGTGTGTGAGGGTGAGGGGTGTTGATGGTGAGAGGTGGCGAGGCTGAGTGTGGCTGAGTGTGTTTGAGGGTGTTTGAGGGTGAGGGAGTTAGGTGTAGTGAGTGTTAGAGTGTTGTGAGTGTTGAGAGGGTGTGAGGGGAGTGAGGGTGTGTGAGTGTTAGGGGGTGTGAGGGTGATGGTGTGTGAGTGTGTGTGAGGGTGAGGGTGAGTGAGTGGGTGTGCGGCTGAGAGTGTGTGAGGTGTAGTGAGTGTGAGAGTGTTGTGAGGGGTGTGAGTGGAGCGAGGGTGTGTGAGGGTGAGGGGGTGGGAGGGTGAGGGCGTGTGAGTGGGTGAAGGTGAGAGTTAGGGTGTTTGAGGGTGAGTGTGTGAGGGTGACTGTGGGTGTGTGAGGGTGAGTGGATGAGGGTAAGGGTGTGTGAGGCTGAGGGGTGTTGATGGTGAGAGAGGGTGAGGGGGGTGAGTGTGTGAGGGTGAGGGTGTGCGGTATATTGAGTGTGAGAGTCTTGTGAGGGATGTGAGGGTGTGTGGGAGCGAGGGTGTTTGAGGTGTTTTGAGGGTGAGTGGGTGTGAGTGTCTGTGTGTGTGTGTGAGGGTGAGTGAGGGTGTGTGAAGCTGAGGGTGTGTGACGGTGTGTGAGGGTGTGTGAGTGTGAGTGAGTGTGTTTGATGGTGAGTGAGGGAGTGTGTGTGTGTGGGTGTGTTACGGTGTGAGGGTAAGGGTCTGTGAAGGTGAGTTAGGGAGTGTGAGGGTGTGTGAGTGGGTGAGTATGAGAGTTAGGGGGTGTGAGGGTGACTGAGGGTGATTGAGGGTGAGGGGATGAGGGTAAGATATCTGTTTAGATAATTAACAAATAATTACAATGCTAATAGCCAGCGTTCAAATGCTGGTGAGCCCAACAAAATCAAAATACAATGGCAGCCCTCTATCTGTTTCGTGTGCCTTGATGGGGTGGGGGGCTGAGGGGGCTTTCAATGCGGCTTCCCTTTGCAGGCTCAGTTTGAAGACCTGGTCTTAAGTATGCAGCCTCGGCACTCGATACAAACGGAGTAGCAGCAGAAAGGAACGGGCTGCAACTTGCAACCAGCAATTGAACGCTGCCGTTCACTACCACACATCTAGATAGTGTATTTTTTGTTTTTGGTACAAGGCTAATTAATGTGTGTTAGTTAATACAAATTCTTTTAAGAACATGATGCTTCCAACATGTTTTAGTATTCAATGCGAAGATGTCAAATGCGGGTTTAAGACGAGACACGGCTGTGATACTGCAGGGAGAGAGAGGGGAGGTGCTGGCGGATGGGGAGGGGGAGGAGAAATGCGAGCCTGGCTGTGTGCAGGGAGAGAGAGGGGAGGTGCTGGCGTCTGGGGAGGGGGAGGAGAATTGCGAGCCTGGCTGTGTCCGGGGAGAGAGAGGGGAGGTGCTGGCGTTTGGGGGCTGGGGAACAGATGTCGAAGACTGGTGAATTTTGTTTAAAAAATAGTCTGTTTCAGTGGTCAAAAAATGAGTTGTGCAGGTTTAAGGGTTTAAGACGAAACAAGGTTTAAGGGTTTAAGACGAGACACGGCCGTGAAACTGCAGGGAGAGAGAAGGGAGGTGCTGGCGGCTGTGGAGGGGGAGGAGAAATGCGAGCCTGGCTGTGTGCAGGGAGAGAGAGGTGACAATGCCAATAGCCAGCGTTCAAATGCTGGTGAGCCCAACAAAATCAAAATACAATGGCAGCCCTCTATCTGTTTCGTGTGCCTTGATAGGGTGGGGGGCTGAGGGGGCTTTCAATGCGGCTTCCCTTTGCAGGCTCAGTTTGAAGCCCTGGTCTTAAGTATGCAGCCTCGGCACTCGATACAAACGGAGTAGCAGCAGAAAGGAACGGGCTGCAACTTGCAACCAGCATTTGAACGCTGTTGTTCACTGCCACACATCTAGATAGTGTATTTTTTGTTTTCGGTACAAGGCTAATTAATGTGTGTTAGTTAATACAAATTCTTTTAAGAACATGATGCTTCCAACATGTTTTAGTATTCAATGCGAAGATGTCAAATGCGGGTTTAAGACGAAACACGGCCGTGATACTGCAGGGAGAGAGAGGGGAGGTGCTGGCGGATGGGGAGGGGGAGGAGAAATGTGAGCCTGGCTGTGTGCAGGGAGAGAGAGGGGAGGTGCTGGCGTCTGGGGAGGGGGAGGAGAATTGTGAGCCTGGCTGTGTCCGGGGAGAGAGAGGGGAGGTGCTGGCGGCTGGGGGCTGGGGAACAGATGTCGAAGGCTGCCGAATTTTGTTTAAAAAATAGTCTGTTTCAGTGTGTAAAAAATGAGTTGTGCATGTTTAAGGGTTTAAGACGAGACACGGCCGTGAAACTGCAGGGAGAGAGAGGGGAGGAGCTGGTGGCTGGGGAGGGGGAGGAGAAATGCCAGCCTGGCTGTGGAGAAATGCGAGCCTGACTGTGTGCTGGGAGAGAGAGGGGAGGTGCTGGCGGCTGGGGAGGGGGAGGAGAAATGCGAGCCTGGCTGTGTGCGGGGAGAGAGAGGGGAGGTGCTGGCGGCTGGGGGTGGGGATTGCCGTGGGAGGGAGCCTTGTTGCTTTCATGTGCACGCGCTTTTAATGTCAATGCGCTTGCGCATTGAGCTTCAATTTGACGGGCACTGCAAGGAATCGCCATGGAATCGCAAGTTGGTTCAAGTCTGTTTAAGCCCCCATAGTCTCGCAAGCTCAATGTGCATGCGCATTGACAGGCGAGACCTAAAAAGGACCCAAAATCGTACAGCATCACACATCGTAAAACACTGGCACTGCAACAGCTGCACATAGAAATCATTCGAAGCAGAGGATTAAAACGTCAAAGGAAAAAATATTTAATTAAATTAAATGATGTAAACTATTTGAACATCTAAATAATTTTAACTGAATTGGCAAATATATCTAAAAACTAAAACATGCAATTTTAAAATATTTTAATAAGTACAATTCTAAAATTAATGTAACTTTTTTTGTTAAAATATAATTAAATTACTTTCAATTTTTTCTATATCACATTTTATAATTAGTAATGCATAAATAAAACTATATTTTTTAAAATTTAAACTTCAAACAAATAATTATAATTTAATACATTCAAATTAATGAAATATGTCATTTAAAATTTAAATTAATAGTACTGTAGCATTTTTTAAAATTGTGGTCTATATTTAAAATACATACATCTAATCATTTTAAATTGATATTTAACATAAACATGTTTGTAACATTTTTCAGGTTTAATGCCCTTTTTTATCTTTCCTATATTTTACCATAGGGTGATCTCATGTTTCAGGGGATGGAGATGCAACAGCTACATTTCTGAGAAACTTTGCATTGGTAAATGATGAATATCCGAAAGTAGTAAAGTTACTCAAAAGTAAAAGTACTCACTAGTGTCAGTAGTCTTAGAGAGTGGTCCCAATTATGTTCACCTCAAAATATTCTCCCCTTTGTTTGGTAGGATGAATTGGGTGCACTCACTGATCACTACTATTTAGGCTGGCATGGTAAACTACATTAAGATCCACAGTGGCACTCCATGTTAAGGGTAGAACTTGGTCAATATTTTAGGAGAAGTTTTCTGTTGATGCGTATATTCATTTATTTATATATTATTTATGTTTTTTTATAGTGTAATTAACACTTGAGAGTGTCGAGGTGATCTACAATAGGTTTGAGGTCATGGCAAGATTTACACTTTTCATACAATTGTTCTGATGCAGCTGAGATTACAGTAGGAATTGGACTTTCACCTTCTTTCCCTAAAGAACGTGAAAAATCAGAGACAGGGAGAATGCCAGCGGACTGTGTTTGGAGACTAAGAAGGGGGGATTAGAATGATTGTTCTTGAGAAATTACTGAAACTGGAGAAGATGTACTGTCAACTATAATGTATCCCGAGCGTACGAAGCTAGGTACCCTAGTTTTAGTTATATAGAATTAGAGGAATGTGAGGGCAAAGGAGGTGCCCCACTTTAAGTGTCCCGGCATGTCCTAAAATGATGACCTTGTCTGCCAGCTACAATGATTGTATGTGCACTGTGCATTGTTCATGAGGTACACATATTTGAGAGTTTAGTGAGGCTTCTTGAGTCATGGAGCTGCCATTTTGTTTGTTGAGTACATATGCCCACGTCCTGGCTCTTATGACTATTTTACATTTGCTTTGTGCTTGATCTGTAGGATTTAATTTTTCTCAGAAAGGGAGAAATGTGACCCTACTAAAAAGCTTGAGAACCACTCAACATGAATTATCTATTTCTAGTGTGATTGGCTTCTGAGGAATACATGCAAATGAAACGATAACAGCTTTGTGAGGCAAGGTTTACTCCTTCATATAAAAAGTCACAATACATTGCTGAAAAAATATTTTTCAAACAACACCGCCCTTTTCCTAGAAACATCTGTATTTAAAATGCAGAACTGTAAACCTAGACAATGGAAGGCATAACCAAGGCATCAGACTAAGGACACATTTAATCGAAAATGTGTAACTAATTATTTTGGAATCCTTAGAGGAACATATATGACTCAGCTCCTGAGAAGTTGTCCCTCAGTTCTCCTGCTAGAACTGAGTTTTGTAAAAATATGTATTTATGTCTTCTGGGTGTACTTATCAAGAAAGTCCATCTAACACACAAAAAGCATGATGATATTAAATTTGTGGGAAGGACCAAGTTAGTAAGGGAATTGGACAACACCAGCTTACCACTGCCATCTCCGTGACCACTAATTGTCTCAAGATCATTGAAGACACATGGCTCTAAGCAATCTCGTTCTCATGTTGCAGAATATGTTAATCCTAGATTTAGAACTCCTTCAACCTATTGATCTACCTTTGCTTTTAGCTGGCTCTCTGGACTATCAAATAAGTCAGTCCCAGTTCCCTGAAACCTATGAGTATTTTTTTAGGACAACTTTTTGTTCAAGGATCATATCAGTTGAGTGGTTGAACTGTGTAATTTCCCACACCTCCTGCTCAGAAACCCCACTATTCCAGCAGCAGAGTCTTGAAAGGGCCACACTACCTGCCTGAAAAGTCCTGCATTACAGTATAAACCTTACATGTCTTTACATTACCCAGAGACCCTATAATGTAAATGGCCCTTCATGTCTCCTCCATATCAGGATCACCAATCAACACACCGCCTGGACAGCTCGAAAAATCCTACAAGGAACCACAAAGAATCCAGAGGCAAGGTGGTTGAAGTGTGTCATCAATGTTAGAGTTAGAAAACTACCTCCACTCCTTCGAGACAAACATAACCCTGTCATCAAATTCCATTGTTCTCCCTCACCCCAACTATGCACAGAATGTAAGTCTGCGTAGAGTTTTTAATTCGCCTAGTCATTCCTATCCCCCTTTCGCGCTACTTGCTTTGATACACCTGGTCCTAATTACATCAGTGCATTACTAAATGAACAATAAATAAAGTACAATTATGTTAACTCAGCAATCCTTACATTCTCAAAAACGTTCTGTATTTTCCACCCCTTGACATAGTTTATACATTCTGCAACCAAGATTCAAAGGTTTATATAAACAATCAGTCCTTAGAAGGTCGTAAGCTAATTTTCATTCCTTAAGTTACAAAATTACTTTCCAGCACCCTACCTAAAAGCCAAATCACCAAATCTTAAATTTTATGGCAAGGCACGGAAGCCAATATTACGCATATCTCTTTGATTGCCAACTCACAGCAACAACTTCACAACAATGTAAAGAACTCAGAATATGAATCTTTAAGTGTTCCAATGGATACTTAGTTCCCTGTGTGGCAGCCATCTTCCTTCTTTGTTGCTGCTCATAGCTACAGATAAGTCCGCTTTTTATTCTTCTCAAAAACTGAATGCTTACAAATGATGTGTTTGTGCCTGTGTGCCCGAGTTTTGGTTTTAGGGGTTAAAATAAGTAGAATACCTTGTTTAATCTCTTTATGTGTTCTAGCTCGGAATATTTTTTTGTATTTTATTAGGTAGAATGCTTGTTTAATTCATGCAAAAATCATATGCATTGACACAATATGGCACATGTTTTTCGTGTGAGAGGCTCCGCTTTTATTGGTAGATTGACATTCAGGCGCATGGATTGGTATCCGCTCTGGCGTGTAACTGTCAGTTATTTTGTACTGCTGTTGGTTTTTCATGATTGGCGCTCACTTTGACAGGCACACTTTCAGAGAGAGAAATTTGGTTTTATCGGTAGTTGGAGACCCCTGGTGCGCAAGGATTGAAATCTCCGATGCGCTCGAGTGTCTAACTGCCTGAACTTCGGAACAGTTCATGCACGACGTCATTCAATTGTCTAATCGGCTATTAACATAAAATGTACATTTGTAAAGCGCACGAATCACCCGAAGGTCTCAAGACGCTGAATAACAGATGTATATTGTTACCTAACTCAATGGTACTCATTTTATCGACCTCAGATGGATGAAAGGCTGAGTGGACCCGCCGGGATTAGAACCTCTGACCATGAGGTCGAACACAGGCCCCTACAGTGGATGCATTTGTCCACTGCGCCACCAGACCTGGCTTTTAATTACGCGAGTGCTGCCGATGTCGACACGTGAGACTCGCGGACAACCTTAATGTTTATTCTGATGATCTGATCAGCATGAGTTACAAGTATTTAAAATAAATAGGTATCAGACCTGACCACTTACCATTTACAGTGCTTGGTCTTCACATCTGGGCAATTCGAGCTGGCAATCCCCTTGAGGCCACCGTACTAGAATCAAGTGACACAGTGGCCATTTTGAGTGGGTCTTTTTCAGATTGCTAAGGCATTAACAGATTCAGCCATCTTTTGGGATGTCAAAAGAACTGATAGACCGGTTAACACTTTGTGTCAGCTTAATTTGTGACAAAGTGTAAACGGTAGGAGGTTTATTCTTGAGGAACTCTAATTTTTATGGCAGTTGAGTTGTTCTGACAGAAAATAGGAAGTATTTTATTGCAGAAGGCAAAGGATAGAATTCTTTTCTATTGTGTGAGTACTTTAAATAAAGAACATGGAGAAAGAGACAGGATTGGTGAAAGTGTACAGGTATGTGTGGACAAGGCAGTCTCTGTGTTGGCATCTCAGCTAGGAAAAAATATGGACGACTGCTTTGATAAATAGGAGAGTACATTTGGAAAAAAGACAGAGGAGGAGCAGTTCTTGTCGGTAGAAGAGGTGGCCACGGGAAGGGGTAATGGCAGGAAAGTCACCCAAAAAAGGAAACACCTCACTGAAGACAAATTCTGTAAGGAAAAAGGGCCTTTAGTCAGAAAGGCAAACATGGGCTAGCATCTAAGGGGGAATATGGCAAGGTTAGAAATGCAGCAAAAAGGGATCACATGGCTATTATCTGTGATGAACCCTCATGTAGTGGCGATAATGTAATCTCCTGCTCCTCAGACTTTGATTCCTCAGAGAATGAAGAAGTTGTCAAAAAGAGATTTAGAAAAGAGAGGAGAGAGGATCAAGTTTTGCATCAGGTCAAAGATCCATTGGGTGACACTATGTTTGATCCTAATTCGATTCAGCATCCACTATCTCCACAATGGGTTTCTATTAAACATGTGACTGAGTACGTAGAGTACTGGATAAGGAGGGAGATGTCAAAGGAAGTTCAGAGTAGGTTCCGTTCAGAGTGCCCAAGGCCTTCCCTAGCAAATGAGGTGGCTTATACACCCGAGTTGGATGCTTAGATGCTGACTTTTCTTAACAAGTTGGGAAGAGAGGTACAAAAAGGTACAAAAAGATATCAAGAAGGTTTTTGGTACGGCCAGGAGAATGTGGGGTCGATTCTCCGGCCGAGGTCTTGGGATTACGTGGAGTTAATTCTTGCGTTGATTTAGACCCAGAGGTTTCCTGTCTTTAGGAAACTTATCACCTGAGTTCTACCTCCAGAGTCAAAGAGGAAGAGGACGTTTTAGAGGAGATAGAAGGCAAAGACAAGGTATGTTATTGGGTAAACAACTATTTGCTATTCAGGGAAAATTGGGTGGGAGACCATTTATTTAGAGAGATGGAAAGAAATAACCTCCGACCCCTGGGTGTTACAGACTGTAAGTGGCTATCAGATAGATTTTGTGGAAGAGCCGGCACAGGTAAAAAGACCTACCCCTTTGACATTTGCAAGAGAACATGAGAATATGGTAGACAAAGAGGTTCTAGAGTTAGTAGAAAATGGAGCAATAGTGAAGGCAAATTGTGTTTCTGTAGTACTTGTAAGGAATCTGTTTCTTGTCGAAAAAAAGACAAGGGGATGAGACCCATGATAAATCTCAAAGAACTAAACAAATGCATAGAATACAACCATTTCAAGATGGAGTGAATACACATGTTGAGGAACATCCTAAGAAAAGGAGATTGGTTAACCTGTCTTGATCTAAAAGATGCTTACTGTGATATTGCCTATGTATATCTATGCCTGTACCTTTAATGTGCTGGAACCTCTCATGCTTGTATTCTGGAATACATGAGGGTTCCAGCTGTCAGTTGACGATCTACGCAACCTGAATGAATATGAAATTGCAATTGCTCAACTTGATAAAAATTATCTTCCAAGAGTCAGTACTATTATGGAGCGTTATCATTTTGGCTTAAGGGAACAGAAAAGAGATGAGACTGTGGAGGAATATGTGTCATCACTAAGAAAGTTAGCATCCTCATGTCATTTTGGATTGACTCTTGATGAAAGGATCAGAGATCAATTTGTACTTAGGTGTGCACATGACGAAATAAGAAAGGAACCATGGCTGAAAGACGAACCACCACTTGAAGAGGTCTTGTGTATAGCAAAACAGGTTGAACATATGACAAAGTGTGTTGGAGAATTAAAAAAAGAAAAAGAGAAAGGCTCAATAATTGAAAAGAAAGATGAAACTAAAGTTGAAGAAATAGTTTGTCAAGTGAAGAAGCATGAAAAAAATGAAACACAAAGGGATTCAGGAAAAGAAAATTTGGGATCAAATTATATGACTCAAAACAATGTTATGGGGCAGAGTAACAAATTTACATGTTTTAGATGTGGACAAATGAGTCATTTAGCTAACTCTCCAATTTGTCCAGCTTTAAGAGTTTCATGCAATGTTTGTGGTAAGAAAGGTCATTATGGAAAATATTGTAGAACAAAAGTGTTTAGACCGGAAATGTCAAGGAAACGTTGGAGTCAGTCTCAACCACAAGTTAGAACCATTACCTTTGAAATAAAAAGTGACATGTCTGATCATCCAAAACATGATGTAAAAGTAGGAAATGTGATGATTAACTTCAAATTTGATTCTTGCTCTCGCATTACCTTAATTGATGAAGATCTTTTTGACAAACACTTTGCAGGAAAAGTAAGGATGATCAAATCAGATGTAAGACCTCTTGGGTATTCAGATAAACCAATTAAAATGGTTGGTTGTTTTATGGCAGAGATAGAACTAGGGAGCAGGAAAATTGTGGGCAAAATCTATGTTGCAAAGAAAGGGGATACACTATTAGGTTGGGTACATCTGGGACAACTTGGGGTAACTTTGAATCCGAATGCTATTCCTCAAGTACAGATCCAACAAATAGACACTGTTGTCATGAATGATATTGAAAACAAATTGTGTGAAGATTTAACTAATAGGTTTCCCAAGGTATTTAGAGAAGGTTTGGGCTGCTTGAAAGGTTATAAACATCACATCAAATTAAGAGAGTGTGCAACACCCATAGTAGCAAAAGTGAGAAGGATACCTTTGATGGAACAAGAGAAAGTGAAAGAAGAGATAGAAAAGTTGTTGAAGAATGATGTGATTGAACAGGTAGAAGCTACTGAATGGTTGGCTCCAGTAGTTATAGTTAAGAAACCAACTGGAGAAATAAGACTTTTCGTGGATATCCGAGCATTAAATAAGGAAGTGGTTGTTGACAGATTTCCCCTTCCAAATATTGACGAGATGGTGAGCACGTTGGAAGGTGCAAAGTTTTTCACCACATTAGATCTCGCTTCAGCCTATCATCAGGTTGTATTAGATGATCATTCCCAAGATTTTACTGCATTTATCACCCCTATGGGCACATATAGATATAAGAGAATGCCATTCGGCCTTGTTTCCGCAGCTTCAGTCTTCCAAAGGATTATGGCAAGGATTTTAAGAGGTTTACCTGGTGTGAGATGCTATCAGGATGATTTACTTATTTATGGAAATAGTTTGAATGAACATTATGATCGTGTTTGTACCGTACTTAAGCGTTTGGAGGATGCAGGTATGACACTTAAGAAAAATAAGTGCAAATTTGGTGTGAAGGAAGTAAATTACTTGGGCCATAGGATAACTGATCAAGGCATTTTCCCGAAGAAGGAATTGGTGGACACCATCAACAAGGTAAAAGAGCCAGAGAATAAGGATGAACTGATTTCCTTTCTTGGCATGGTGGAGTTTTATGGTAAATTTATTCGTAGTTTTGCGGACAAAACTCAGTCTATGAGGAGGTTAACAGCAAGGAACGTAGAGTATGTCTGGTCGGATGAGTGTTAGAGAGAGTTTGAGGGTATAAAATTTGAATTGAACAAGGCTCCTTCTCTCCAGGCATTTGTGCCAGGGCTACACACTATATTGTTTACTGACGCAAGTGAGAACGGTCTGGGTGCTGTTTTGGTACAAAAAAGAGATGGAGAGGATCACTTAATTTGTTGTTCCTCAAGATGTCTAAGAGGTTCGGAATTGAACTATTCCGTTATAGAAAAAGAGTCCCTTGTAATTAATTGGGCCCTGAGAAAATTGAAAAATTTAATTTGGGGGACAAAATTACTTGTTCTCTCTGATCATAAGCCATTGAAAGAAGTTTTTGATAAGAAAGGGTTAGATGCGATTTCTTCTAGAATTAGGAAATGGATTGTTTCATTACAAGAGTTTGACTTCTCTGTGGATTATATTCCAGGTGCGTCAAATAAATCTGCTGATTGTCTCTCGAGAATGGTAGGTGAGGAAAATTTTGATGAAGAGGATGTTTGTGGTTTTTCTGATGACTCTATAAATGTATGTGAAATAACAGAAGGAGCGATTGAGGAGAAAGAATGGAGAGATGAACTTGAGAAAGATGAAGATATAAAAAGTGTGATGCTATCTTTGAGTAATAACTCACGATTAGGGAAACCATGGACATTGGTTTCTGATGAACTTTCCATAAATTCTGGATTTTTAACTCGGGGTACAAAAATGGTACCACCTCTGGGTATTAGGAAGAAACTTTTGTCACATGCTCACTCTGGACATCTTGGTATTGTAAAGACTAAAGAGATTTTACGCATGCAATTTTGGTGGCCAGGGATGGACTTAGAAATTGAAAGACTTGTGAGGGATTGTCCAGAGTGCTGTGCCAGTGATAAAATACTTAAGACAAAGCAGATGCCCATGGTCAAGAGATCTCTACCAAGTCATCCTTGGGATGAATTAGCAATAGATATTGTTGGTCCCTTATCAGGTGTAAGTGATACACCTTATCTTTTGGTTTTGATGGATTTGTACTCTAGGTGGATTGAGGTGAGTGCTGTGAGAGATATTACTTCAGAGGAAGTGATTAAGTTTCTTGATAAGATTTTTAGAAAAGAGAGCTTTCCTAATAGTCTTCTTTCTGATAATGGGCCTCAATTTTGCTCGAGAATTTTTGAAGAATTCTTGAAGAAATCTGGTATTTTACATAAAAAATGTTCATTATATCACCCAGAAACTAATGGTGCAGTAGAGAGGGTTAACAAAACATTGAAGGAGGCTATACAGTTAGCAAGATCATCTGGTTTAAATTGGAAATCTGTTCTTCAAGAAAGAATAAATGCCTATCGTTTACCTCCTCATTCAACTACTGGACGATCCCCGTTTGTTTTGTTTAAAGGGAGGGCTCCAAACACTTTGTTGTGTCCTGGTTGGATGAATCTCAACAAGTGTTTGATTGATAATGGAATTGGTGAGTGGCGTAAGAATGAAGAGAGGAAACAGGATGAAAGGAAGTCTTATTTTGATAAAAGAAATTGTATGAATGTACAAAAGATCTTGGTTGGTGATCTTGTTCGTATTAAAGCTCCAATTGGTTGCAGATCCTGGTCTAAGTACACTAATGTGAGAGCTGTAGTGAAAGTATTCAAGAATGCCATCAAAACTGAGGATGGAAGAATTTGGAATAGGAGTAGAGTGGTTGTGGTTAAGTCAAGAATTCCTGTCCGTGATTTTCCTTATGGAAGACAAGATTTTCATCTTTCGACTGCTAATTTTGCTGATGGTTTAAATACTTCTTCTTCTTCTTCTCCTAGATGTCAAAGAGTACGTAGACTACCCTCTTGTTTAAGGGATTATTCATTATAGATTTGTTCTCTTCATTTTTATGTATTTGCAATTTTTCCCTGTTGAGGGAGATGTGTGATATTGCCTATGTATATCTATGCCTGTACCTTTAACGTGCTGGAACCTCTCATGCTTGTATTCTGGAATACATGAGGGTTCCAGCTGTCAGTTGACGATCTTCTCCTGTGGCTGAGGTTTATTAAAGTACCTCCTTAAATCCGCTTATATGCTTCTGCGCATTTGTTTCTTTACGAAGACACCACACTTACCTTACAGTACCTGTTTGTCGGAGCCAGAGGGACCTCTTGAAATTCCAATGGAAGGGAACCATGTGGAGATTCAAGAGCCTTCCTTTCGGTCTAACCTCGGCTCCTTGGTGCTTTACAAAAGTAATGAGGCCAATGGTAGCGTGGTTGCCTACAAGAGGTGTAAGGCTGATTATCTATTTGGACAACATTCTAATTATGTGTCAGAGCAGGGAACTAGCTGTCAAGCACACCGCTCTGGCCATTCAAGTGATAGAGGATTTGGGCATCGTTGTGAACAGGAAGAAGTCTTGCTTTGAAAAAAAACTGGAAACTGTGTTTTCGGGGTTTTCAGATTTAGACCTTGGATTGTGAATTGAGGGTACCCATGGAGAAGGTGAAGAAAATCCACAAAGAGGTTTGAAGGGCATTAGTAAGTGAGTGGTTAACTCTGAGACAAATAGCGAGGATCTTAGGTCTCCTTTCTGCATTCATCCAGGCATTATTCCTGGCTCCCCTACATTATTGTGCACTTCAGAGGTTAAAGATGATTTATTTAAACAGAGGGGTGAAATATTCAGACAGAGTTCAGACAGACTCAGAGACCAAGGAAGAACTAAGGTGGTGGCTAGAGAATCTAGAGGCATGGAATGGAAGGGCGATTTTCGGTCCAGCCCCAGATTTAGTCATAGAATCAGATGCCAGCCTTCTGGGATGGGGAGCTAGATGCAGTACCTTAACTGCAGGTGGGAAATGGAAAAAAAAGAAAGGGAGATGCACATCAACTATCTGGAGCTGTTGTCAGGCTCCTGTGCAGTTAAGAGGTTTGCGAGGGATCAGGTGAGATGCTGTGTACTTTTGAAAATGGACAACATTTCAGCTGTAAGATGTAAACAAGTTAGGTGGTCCACGTTCGAAGGCCCTAGCGGATTTGGCAAAGGAGTTTTGGCACTTTTGTCTGGGAAGGAAGGAACATTGTGATTCATGCTCAATATTTGCCGGGGGTAAGCAATTCTGTCACCTATTGGAATTCCAGACAATTGAAAGATGTCAGCGATTGGAGGTTGAACAATAATGTATTTTCAAAGATAAACTCCTATTGGGGTCCACTGGGGATAGACTTGCTTGCAAACAGGGTGAATGCACAACTCCCCAGATTCTACAGTTGGCGACCAGACCCAAAAGCGGAGGCAGTAGACGCTTTTCTGCAGGACTGGGGGATTTTAAGGAGTTATGCTTTCCCGCCATTTGCATTGATTCAGAGACTTTTATTAAAGCTAAAAAGAGAATTGGCAGAGATTGTTTTGGTAACCCCCTTTTGAACTACCCAAGTTTGGTATCCAGATGCGATGGAGATGTTGACTGCAGACCCTCTACTGTTCCGAATACCCAGGGCATGTTAACCAATGCTTCAGGGGACAATCACGATTTGGTTCAACAGGGTCATTTAAGGCTGATGGCATGGTTGATTTCGGGAGAATCTGGCAAGTGTCAGGACTATCGTTTGAGGCTTCGAAACTTATCAAGGAGTCATGGGCTCCAGGAACATCAAAGGCATACAGGGTGGTCTGAGGGAAGATGGTTTCATTGGTGTTCTTCGAGGAGTTTGGATCACATATCAGCATCTTTGGTAGAAGTGGTGAATTTTTTTACGAAGATCTTTCTCCAGGGTAGGTTATATAATGCAGTAAATGTTGGTAGATCAGCAATTTCAGCAGGACATGAGTTGATATATAGATTACATGTGGGCCAGCATGATGTTGTGAAAATACTCCTAAGAAGTAGAAGGATTAAGGCACCTTCAGGACCTTGATATTCCTCTTTGTGGGATGTGGATCTTGTTCTCAGAGAATTAGCAAGTTGGACGGAGTATAAATTCCTGAATCTTAAGAAACTTTTGTTTAAGTTGGTTATGCTCTTGTGTCTAATATCATTTAGAAGGGTATCAGATGTCAGAGCTCTTGCTATTACACAGGGAACTAAGTAGCCTTTGGAACACTTAAAGATTCTTATTCTAAGTTCTTTACATTGTTGTGTAGTTGCTGCTGTGAGTTGGCAATTAAGAGATATGCATAATATCTGCCTCCGTATCTTTAATAAAATCATGATTTTCTACCCACCAAACTGTACAAAACTTGAATTCTCCCTCATCGTAGAAAAGACCTGGAACAGCCTCCCCACACACCTCCGTACCATCATCTCACTTCTGAAATTCCAAGTGGCCCTCAAGACCTGGCAGTTTGAATAAGCCTCTGGGACCTGCAAGCACTTGGATACCATATCGGGTGATTAGTCACGCTTTAAAAATCCTGATTGCTTGATTGATTGACTGATATACATCCAATAAGTTCAAAAGTGTTTTTTTAACTAAGTAAACAATATTGTATCTAGGAATGTAAGACACTCCCTGCTGAAAACACATACAAAAAATTGTACTCATCTGAAAAAATAAACACACTCAAAGCATTTCCTCAGTCCTCTAGCTCCAGTTCGCACTATTGCGCAAGCCTTTACCGTGAATCTTTGTTTTTCTTCATGTTGTGAGGATGAAGGCCCCTGGCCTATTGTGCAGCTGTGTCATGTCGCCAGTTGTGTTGTTCCCGAATGTTCCCTGATGTTCTTTTTGACAACTGCCTATTGGGCACCTAATCCCTTGGCATCACTCTAGTTGTAGATTTGTGCTCCTCAGTGTCACTCCTTGTGTTCAGCCCAGAGGAGGACTGCAACCGGTATAAGTCCTAGCTGGTGGAAGTAGTTTATTATTTCTGGTGTTTTCGTGGCACCAGGAAGTGTTGTCTGCTGGCCACTAAATATAAATTGGAATCCAGAAGTGGGGACAGATGAAGCCAAAAAGGTTCACATGGGCAGGTGGTTAGAGGCCCCTGGTGTGCCTGGGAAGATGACCATTCCAGATTCCACAAAGCCTGCGTGTTGGGTGCTTTGAATGGAAAGATTTGATTGTATGCTGACCTAAAGTGAGCATGTGTCCACTGTCCAGCATTAGGATTGTAAGCAGGTGCTGCTCACTGAACATCCTTTTGGGCTGGTACCAGCAGGGACCATCTGCGGTCTACAGATCCAGCTATCCAGCCTGTGGAGCTGCAGGCCACCCACTTCCTCCTGGTTCGTGGTAAGCCTGAAACCTCTGTTGAACTATTATGAACCTATTTGCTCCTAAGCTTCCTTCCTGCTTGCTGTTGCTGACTTGGAAAGGAGTCCAGAGAATCGCCACATCTCCTGCAAGCCCACTCTAGCCACCACTGTGCGACCAGCAGTTCACAAACATTATCCAAGCCCCTCAAACACCTCATCCGAGACAGAGAAAGGTTGCCTACAAGAGCAATGTAACATGTACAAATGAGACAGGTGTTACATGAGGAGGTGGGGATAACTCTCAGGGGCGTGAATTAAGCCCACAAAACGCCCATGATGCTAGGACCCCAATTTTCCTACCCCAGAGGGCACCTCTTGCTCACTTGTGCAGCTTATATCCGAAACCATACAAAATAATTCACAGAAGTTGTCATATGTGTACAATCTGCTGAGTGGAATGTCTAATGACTGTGTCTTCTAGCAGAAATCAACAAAGTGAGTTATGCTTACGATGATATTTCTATTTGTATATTTTGATTGACTTCTTCTATAAACTTATATACTTTGTATTACTAATTAGGTTTTTATCATACAGTATGTATGGTTGTATCAATTTTTTCTGTTTTCTTCATTTTTGTTTTCTGTTTTGTTTTTCATTAAACTCAAACTTAAAAGAAAAGAATCAACAAAGTGTACATTTTTCTGGGGGAAAGAACTCCAGTATGATGATGCCACCAAGTTACACACCATCAATGAACACAACAGTGGAGGGGAAGAAGAGTGAAGGAGAAATAGAGCAGTGAGAACACTAGGTGAGTGAGAAGGCACAGAGGAGAGTAGGAGGACACTACAGAGACAAGTGAGCGGCGAAGAGAGAGGAAACAGTTGGTAGAGAGAGAGAAAGATAGCCCACAGACTGGCATTGGGATCTGGGGAATGGTGGGTGGACGATGGATGAGCGCTGCATGCATAACAAAACAAAACATACCACCTGCATTTAAGTTGTACTTACAAAGCTGCTTCCAGTAGCCATTAAGCCCTTTCACTATTAGGTGTATGGTAGAGACCGTTCTCATGTTACAAACACAGGCTGCACAGTAGGCAAAGGGTTCTGATTTGCACTCAAACACCAGAGATTGGCATAAAATGTTTAGGCCCAAAAACAAGGTACGAAACAGCACAAAAAAATTATTATTAGATCTGAACAACTGCCTTCTGCTGTCAAAGTACCCCATGAACCCTTCCTTTTTTTAAAATATATTTTTATTGTTATTGCAAGAAGATCATTGTCATCAAATTTACATATTATATCATAAAAGGAAAAGGAAAACAAAGCACTGATTTCCTTTTGGACTTACGACAGAGGACAGCAATATATACTTTCAAAGAATAATTTAACATATTCAAATTCGAACTGGTCTCATCAAATATCTGTAATCCATAATTCAAAAATCAAATGAACAATCCCTAAATGTTTTCCCTCTCTCTCAGAGCCTTAGGACCTCTTAGTTTTGCTAATTACAGTTCCATAGTAAAAACCTCATTGATCAAAATCCACCACTCCATAACACTTGGAGGCTCCTTAGATATCCATGATCTAGCTATGGCTAACCTAGCACATGCATATATTATAGATATCAAATCTTTGTGATGGAAATGAACATCTTGAATATCTAGTAGAACCAAATGCGCCGAGAGTGGCGGAGTTGAAATTTGCTTACTAATTAAAGCATCAATATTCCCTTCCAATAAGAAGATAACTCCGGGCATGTGAAGAGCATATGTTCAATGCCAGCTACTTCCAGATTACATTTCGGGCATTTGGTTCGCTCGTTTGTTTGGTTTCCTGATGACCAGTTAGTGATTCTTTGAGGAGTGTAGTATAGCTGAATGATGGTTCTATAAAGCTGGAGCCTTAAGTTGGAGGATTGGACTACTTGATTAATTTGTCTAAGTGAAGCTGAGATCTGGTTGGAACTGATATTTATGCCTAATCTATTCGACCATTTGGTTGCTATTTTCCCACAGTCATATATCTTGCCTGAAATTAAATAACTGTAACTCTGACTAATGAGTGACTTTGTTTTATCAGAATACAAACATTTTAAAATATCTGAACAGGCTACTTCTTCAATTTTCATTTTTGGTACTAGAAAATCCCTGATCTGAATATATTTGAAGTACATCCCATCACTTATTTTATATAAAAGTTTCAAAGTAGCAAAACTTAAAAAACCATTTGATCCATAAAGATCCCCCAATGTATTAATACCATATCCAGCCCATTGGGTCCCAGCCCCCTTCCAGAAAATGTCAGGTAATCCTGGGTTCCCCCATAGTTGTAGTTCAGCATTATAAAAAGGGATCATGTCCATAGTCATAATTTTATCCCAAATGTTCTTAATATGTCTGGCGGTCTTGAATTTTACTCCTTTAAAGTAATTTGGATCAGGCGCTCGGAATAGAAATTGATTGCTCTCAGGTCCCAACATAAATTGGTGAAAGAATAACGAACTTCCATTTTTTAGGAGACTACGTATACGGCTAAAAAAAGTCGCCAAAAAATATAACTAAAAATCAGGAAAAGTTAATCCCCCCTTTTCGATAGGTAGCTTCAAAAGTTCAATTGACCTACGGGCTTTTTTATAGCCCCATACAAAGCTGCTACAGATACCATCCAGTTTCCTAAAAAAAAGAATATTGAGTTGCAAAGGAATGGAGCTGAACAAATAAAAAAATTTGGGCACAATTTATATTTTTATTAGATTAATACGCCCCACCAGACTGAGTGGTATCTTGTGCCAGTTTCTTAAGATAGTAGTTATATCCTTCAGCATTGGTTCATAGTTCAGTGTTATTACCTTATCCACATCAGCTTCTATCTTAATTCCTAGATATATTGCATTTGGGCATAGGCCCACAATTGGTTCTGCCGGTTTGTAATTGGCAATGACCTGGCTTTTATTAACGTTCAATTTATAACCTGAAACTTCTCCAAAATTAGTAGCTTCTTTAATTATATCAGGAATTGCTTTTATTAGATCAGTGGTAAATATCGCTATATCATCCGCAAAAGCGGTTATTTTTAAGCTTTTCCCTCCATGTTCCACGGGGATGATATTATCTTGTGCTTCCAGAGAATTTAAAAACGGCTCCAGAGAGAGCGCGAAGTGCAGGGGTGACAGGGGGCAGCCTTGCCTTGTTCCCCTCTCTATCATAAAGTTCGCTGACTCTGTTCCTAAGTAGCTAATCTTAGCCGTTGGGTGATCGTACAATGAGCGAACCCATCGAAGATATTGCCCATGGATACCTTGCGTCTTCAACAACGCCCACAAGTACTCCCACCCCACTCGGTCAAATGCTTTTTCCGCATCTAACCCATGCTGAGTGGGGTGAGAGTAGTCGAGGCGACATCGAACGCTGTGATGGCTGTATTAATGTGTGCGATAGTGTCTCTCCCCATC
>NW_028249645.1:0-51778 GCF_964263255.1 Lissotriton vulgaris | reverse complement strand
ATCTCTGAAACTCCATCTCCATGTCTGCTACTGGAACAAAGAACAAGGTGACATTTTAGCCACTTACAATCACTCCAGTCGCACTCTAGACTATCATTTGTTTCACTCAGAATGCCAATCTAAACACAGACTTGCCATATGAAAATCAGTCTTGTTCCTGCTCCAATAGAACTCGCAACTGCGGGGCCACATCCTAGTGGCGTAACGAAACTTGAGGGGCCCACCTGCAAGCAGGCCCGTACTGGCCGTAGCGGGCACCGGGCAATCCCCCGGTGTGCCTCACGGGTGGGGGCCAGTTTTGGGCCCCTGGGGGGCGTTTTTGTTACAGGGCTCGTCCCTGTAACGAAATCGGCCGAAAGCGGCCCTGGCAAAGAGCCTCAACAGTACCCCCCAACAACCCCCCCCCCCCCGTGGGTGGGAGGGGAGGGGGGGGGGGGGGGGGAGGCGGCCAAGCACTTTGCCAGGGCCGGTTTCGGTTCTCAGTCCGGCCTTGCCTGCAAGGTACATGGAGGGGCCCCACTCTGGATATAATCAGGAGCTCTTGGGCCAGAGTACTGTGCTGAGGGGCCCCCCTGCAGCTAGGGTCCCCCCCCCCGCACCACGGGGACTGCAGGGGCCTGTGTTACGCCACAGCCAGGTCCCCTTCAGAAGAAAGCACAAGAACCCCAGACTGGTTTTTTAACTATTTATGCCTCATCAGTGAGGTATAGATTAAGGCCCATATTTATGAAGCCTTTTCGTTGTCCTTACATCATGATAGATGACCCAAGGCTAACGCAAAGGCATCAGTAATATTTACAAAGTCGCGCAAGGCTTGATTTGTGGGGCCTTGCTTGGGTTTGTAAAGAAATGTAATGCAAGACAGCTGCTTACGCTGTGATACGTTACATTTCAACTTGGGAGGACTTCCATAGGTGGAGCGTGGGCATTTCCCTGCATCCACCCATGGGTTTTGGTGGATTGCCAGTTTTACAAAGGCTTTACATTTACAAACCTGGGACCGTGTCAAAAAATGCTACAGCTTTCCAAGTGAGGTGTAACAAGGAGAAAGATCTTTATTTTGCCTCATAATTTCCTCTTTACAAGTGTGCTGCAGAAAACACACAGAAAGAGGAAAATGCCTCTAATGACTGTTTTTAAGAAGTAAGTTGTCCATTCATGTGCAAAAACAATCCTGCCAGTAATGCAGGCATCCTTGTACTATGGTGCCAGAGTGCCTGCATTGGCGCTAGGAGAGCAGAAATGCTCCATATCTTTGAAAATCTCCCTTTCACTTAATGCATCGCAGTAACTTTGCTAGCTGCCCTGCAGTACGAGAAAGTGTAGCAAATGTGTCCCAAAGTCCTTAGGCACAGTGAGTACGGGACCCATGCCTGGGCATGCCCGTTGCACTTAAGTCATCTACTGCAACAAACAAGGGGATGGAAGGATGCGTTGAAATCCTCCCAGCCAATGGTGATCGCTTTGTGCCTGATGCAATTTGCATTGAGAGAATTAATTTCATGGGAAACACCTTTAATTTGTAGCCTTTATTGTTGCAGTGAAAATCAAAGTCTAACTTGAAAAATTTACCATACTGTCAGTTGAGATGTTTTGTTTTTTAAACCAGGGATGTACCTTTAAAAGTAAACTGTTGAGCCACACTTTAATCTTATCACAGTGCCATTTACACATGATATATTAACATTTGGATGTGGAGCCCTTGTAATTCTGGTCCTGAACATCCTAACCAGGGGCGGTTCCTCCACTAGGGCGGAGGAGCGTCGCCCCACTACTTTCTTGTAGTGCGAGAAGCAGAAACATAAAATGGTAATAACTTTCTGTTATTACCATTTTATGCTTGGTTGCGGGTGGGCGGATGAACGGGGCTGCTCCCTGTTCCTGTCGGAGGCAGGAGAGCATGAGCTGAGAAGTTGCGGAACCCGGCCGGCGGAAAGGTACTTTTTAGGTCTCGTCCTATCAATCGCGCAAGCGATAATTGGACGAGAGTATTGAGGGCAAACCAAGCTCTGAAACCACCAGGCAGATTACATGGGGTGCATGTGCTCGTGGACGCGCTTACCATTTGCTCCCCGAGCCGCCTGCCTCTGAGATGCTTCACTTCAAAGGGATCCGCTCCCCCGCCCCCTGCTTCACACTTTTCACGGCCGCCAGGCCGTGTCTCGCATTTCTCCTCTTCAACCCTGCTGTTGCATTTCAAAGTGATCCGCTCCCCCGCCCCCTGCTTCACACTTTTCACGTCCGCCAGGCCGTGTCTCGCATTTCTCCTCTTTACCCCTGCTGTTGCACCATTTACATTCAGTTAAACCTGGGTTAGACAATTGTTCCCCAACCCCAACACCTGAATCTGTATCACTTGTCGTAACCTCATATTCTCCTTCAGGTTGGGAGCGGCAACAACAACAAATCTACAAAATTGTTGCAAAATACCTTGCACAGTCTCTTTTCACCATACATACACAACACAAAAACACTTCCCTCGTGCACCGGAGTTCACTTGCACACTTTCCTTCCGTCCATACACTAGCATCTAATGCTTAAATGTCCTCCATCACACCTTATTGCTTCAAAGTCAGTTAGACAAAATGCTATAAAAGCACAACTATTGCCCTCATGCACTTAAAATAAAAACACTACCTCTATAGGCATTTAACAGCCGCGCTTCCATTCGATGCACTTTCACATAGTAGCTGCTACCCTCCCACACATCTTATTTGACACTGTGTAGGTATATGAAAATCCGTGTAAATACAATACTAGTTAGTCTACGCGCCCCTCTTTCAGGCAGAGAGGTAAAGGAACTGAAGAATACTGAATTGTAAAGTTTTACTGTGAACAGTGCGATGCTAGGATTAAAAAAAAATGTTCCGACCTCTGCCTGTTACCAAAAGGGCCACATCTTTGAATCTATTTCATTTGTATGTTGCGCTTCACGGTACTATTCACATAGCACTCCTGATGCCCAGACCTCTCGGTTCTCAACATGTTCCAACAGTGCCATCTTGTGGGTAGGACGAGAACATTTTCCAAATGAATTGATTTCAAGCCAGGTACCCTCAGTGGGTGTGACCCACATTTCCACAGCGGGCACGTCATTCGTTTGTCACACTCGCACCCCGTTTACCACAACTCGAACTGTGAGGTTACCTTTTTTTCTTTATGTGCAAATGTGTGCCTTTTCTTTTAGGAAGGGATTCGGGGGCGTGGGGGAGTGAGAGTTGGGGAGCAGGGCCGGACTGGGAACCACAACTGGCCCTGGCAAAGTGCTCGGCCGACCCCCCGCCCCACTCGGGGGAGGAGGGGAGGGCAGCCGAGCACTTTATCGGGGCCGATTTTGTTACAAGGCAGATTTTGCAGGTGTGCTGCAAAAACGGCCCTGTAACAAAAACGGCACCCAGGGGCCCAAAACCGGCCCCCACCCTTGCGGCGAACCGGGGGATTGCCCGGTGCCCGCTATGGCCAGTCCGGGCCTGTTGGGGGGCAGGGGAAATATGCGTGTGTAACGACCGGATCCTCGGACCAGATAGAATCAGCTCACCAAGACACCACTAACCCAGCCGAAACGTAACCACCTCCCTCCTTAGGACCTATTTACAACAGGTATCTATGTTCCTACCCAAGGATGGGGAATTAGCAATATACAAGCTTAGATCTTCTAAAATACCACACTCATACAATATAGTCTCGCGACCACATGGGCCCAGACTAATCTACCCTGGGGCAGTTCTGATTACTTACCGTTACACACTGACTACAACCAGTGCTCCCTCAAGCCACAATCCTGTGGGTATAGATACTGTAGCCTCCCAGTGCTCTCATTATTACACAAGCCACAATCCTGTGGGTATACACATCGACCTCAGTAAATGCTCTCACTAACGCCGCTTTCCCTAGAGGCGATCTCACTACACACCGTTTCCCTCCGGTGCTCTCATTAACACCGCCTTACAACGACGATCACTTTCCTATTAAAACATTTAGCTCTTCATGTTGGGGGAATCTCTCACTATTCACTAGAGGTACGATACTACAATATTATGGATCACACAAGAATGGCCGAATTACACGGTGTACAACTTATTCCCTATTTCAAGAGCTCCTCTCTCCCACATTATTTAGTTACCATTTACCTGGACGGGAGTTGCATCCGTTCACATAACAGCACCTGACTAGAAGAAAGGCTAACTTTACCATAAGATAACAAGTCATACACACTGGTTCATTAAGAACTGGGGTATCTTTATTTATTCAACAATATAATACTATACTATAACATATAGCCTGAAAAGGAAAAGAAAAGGTTAGAATGTGTGTGAACGCTAATGAGAAAGGGTCGACGTCACCTTATTAATATGAAGTCTGGACTCAGCAGTCATCTGGGTTCCCTTCTCGTCTGTGCCTTGGCTCGTCTTAGGATCACACCTCTGCAGTCACGGATACACGTCTGCACCGCTATGCTCTGTCTCCTCCGTTTCCCTCCAAGTCACTGGAACCTTCCTCTTATTCTCTGTCTCATCAGCTGCTTTCTCTCTGGCTGTTCTGGGCTACTCCTCTCTCCTCTCAATCACGGACTGTCTTCACTTTTCAGCTTCGATCTTCTAACTCAGTTTCTACCACTCTGATATTCATTCTCTCAACTAACTGCTTCACTCTGTATGCTCTGATCTTAATGTCAAAGCTCGCCAGCTGCTCCAACTAAAATAACTTCAATCTTTCTAAGAGAGTATCAGCTTCTTGGTCTTTCTCGGACTTCAAAATGGCGACTGTCTGCCTTGAAATAATTTATTGCATTGATGCTAACGACTAGCTGCCGCCTACAGACTGACTGACTCACTACCTCATGCTTTCGCTAATATGGAAGCCTGTCCCTTCATGGAAAGTTACGGCCAGTAACCTGCCGCCCACCAAATTCTTGAACCTCCCCTTACCAAGGACACGTTCTCAGCCGACCGGCCTGATGTTATGTCTTTGACACGGAGAAAAATACAGTCTTTCGATAAGGGCCAGCCTGAGCCGGTTTTCTCCAAGCGAACAACACCTCGTAACTAAAACATTACATTTGACCTAGAAGCATCTCAAGCTGCCGGAGCAGAAAGAAAGATGGAGTCTCTCCCGTTTGAGGCCTACAAGGCCCGAAATAAGCATAACTCCATCAGAAGTATACTATTATTCTTATAAAAGGACGGATTACTACTAATACTAAGGAATCTATCCCTTAACATAGATTTATAAGCCCTGAACTAAAGAGAAGGGTAGGGGATTGCAGCAAACGCCTTGTAAATAGGCCCTGTCTAAGGTTCTAGTCCTCCTATTAGAATGATAGCAGACTAAAGTCACCTTCAATCATCTTCACTCAAGAAAAGGGGCAAAAAGTCGGTCAGAACACTTCACCCTTGACTTTAGGCTACTAATCATTCGCTAAATGGAACTAACATCCGTAGAGGAATAATATGAAACAAAACTAACTGATCTATTTCTTGTACTACATATACAGGTCTGGAGTAAAGAAGGAATGCACTGAATAAAGCAGCAAATAGCTACTAAAACGCAAATAGTAATCAGGATACCCCCTAATATCTGTCGTAAAGAATGTAAGTCAGGTAACCAATTGAAGAGCCAGTAAAACCAGCCCTGGTCAATATGTTTTCTAACTTCTTTGGTCAAATCATGAAGTTTGTCAATATGAGCCTGAATGGACCTGGTATGATCTGATAGATTGAAACAGCAAAGGCCCTCAAAGTCAGAACAGTCATGTCCATGTTTGAGCAAAAGATAATCAATGGCAGCCCGGTTCTGCAAAATAGCTCTGCGTTCACCCTGGGCGTCCAGTAACATGTCAGATAAGATTGTAGAAGTATGATTGATAGATTTAACCATCCAACAGGCCATCTTTCCAATGGACTTTGCGTTATAGACTGATAAGGCAGGGACACCTACAATTGAAAAGGCTAAGCTAAGATATTCAGATTCAGAAAATAAATGTAGTGTTGAATCACAATCGTCATAGCATCACGAACAACACGAGAATGTGTATTAGGATGTGAAGAAAACATCAATAAGCTCAGTCTAGTGATGGCACAAGGTCCTCCAGAAATGTTTGCGGGAATGTAAGACCAGGATGTATTACCACAAGAGAAAAGCCATCCAGAAGGTAATAGCATTGTACAATAATGACTAGGGGTAACTACTAAACTCTTGCAAGTCATATTGTTTTTAACAGAAGTACATAATTTCGGAGATCTTCGGGAACATAAAGTTCGTTCATGAGCTGTAAAGGAAGTGGCACCTTTCAATTTTAAATGCACACATTCGGTGATTGCATTGGGATCACAGGTAAGGAAAAAACATAAATCACCCTGCGTGATATTGTATGTAATTATTTGGGAATGAATTGGGGATTTTGGATCTGAAAGCACAGTACATAAAGGACAGTATTCGTGCGTAGCAAAGTCTCCAAGAATAATATTAGGACGGGCATTAGATATATTAAAAATATGGGCCAAAGTCTCCAACGAAGCAGGGACAGCAACCAAACAGGTCGCTAATATATCAGTCACCGAACGCATCAGTGTTAAACAGAAATGTGGGAAATTAGTGACTCTTCGGGCTAAGGTAGTCCAAATTAAAAGTTAGATGATGAATCCCACGCAGCAAAGGAACGCGGTACTCGGGTTATCGAATCAACCAAAGTCTGTGGGTTCCCTCCTTTCCCGACGTAGCAGGCCAAAAGGAGTCCAACGCCGGCACATCCTGCAACAGCAGTCCAGAGAGTGATCTGAAAGAAAGTCAAATACAGGCATTAGTTATTCTCGTAAATAACATTTGTCAGCCGGGACAGCTTCCCAGCTATCTTTCCCTGGTCTCATGACAAGAATTGTATTATCATGACCGGTTGAAATAACTTCAGCTTATTCAGGGGGATTTTTAGGCGATTGCACCCATACTCTCGCTCCTGGATTATCTGTGGAGCCAAAACCTTTTTGTCCTCGTACAGTTAGCAAAGTTGGGGCAGTGCCTTTCTGAATCTCACCACTGAAAACAGGCATGATTAGCAATTGAGTAATTCGGTCAGTTTTGTGAATCAGTAAATCAACCTCACTGCTATTCAGCAGGAGTACCTTAATCTCTCCCTAATAATCACTGTCAATGACTCCTCCGAGTACTTGAATGCCTTTCAAGGCCAAGCCCGATCTAGGGGCAATCAGTCCAAAATTTCCAGTTGGTATACAGACACCAACACCAGTTTCAATGATAACTCGATCTCTGCTTTTTATGGTAGTGTCATTCATGGCATGCAGGTCTAAGCCTGCGAAACCTGGGGTTGCTCTGCATGGAGCTAATGCTCCAGGGGAAATTTCCCAATACATTACAGAATTGTCAATGGTATTTGGCTTTGCATCAATAGCTGGAGGAAATAAACGCATTAATGGAGATTCAGCATTCAACAAGGGACGGTTATTCAAAATCAACAGTGCCTGAAACAAATAATCTCTCCAATTCTTATATTTACTGTCAGTTAATTTACGTAGTTGCTCTTTTAGCAAACCATTCATTCTTTCAATAAGGCCTGATGCCTGTGGATAATATGGTTTATGAAACACCCATTCAATGTTATTTTCCACACAAAATTCCTGCACCAATCTTCCCTTGACATGGGATGCATTATCAGATTGAATTTGAAATGGAATACCATAATAGAGCATAATCAATTCCAATGTTTTAATGGTATTCACTTGGGTAGCTCGATTACAGGGAAAGGCCACTAAAAGGCCACTGTATGTGTCAACAATGGTGCAAATATATTGGCAATTTTTACTCATAGGGAGTGGACCAATATAATCAATCTGCCAAATTTGAACGGGTAATTTTCCTCGGTGTAAATGTCCTTTAACAATTTGGGGTACTTTTCGCTGTCTAGAATGTTGACAGATAGGACAATGCAATATAGTATCTTTAATCAAATTTAAAGGAATATAAATTCCTCGATCAGCAGCCCACCTGCTAGTGGCTCTCTTTCCAAAATGTCCTGCTTTCTGGTGGGCCCATTTCGCCAATCCCGCCAAATCAGAATCTTGCGTGTCCACCACTGCCTCAGCAATTTTAGATTTCTCATCTGCAATGTTATGAAATCAATCAATCAATCAATCAAAGACATTTATAGAGCGCGCTACATACCCGTAGGGTCTCAAGGCGCTGGGGGGGGGGGCCGCTACTGCTCGAACAGCCAGGTCTTCAGCTTCTTCCTGAAGGAGAGGTGGTCTTGGGTCAGGCGCAGGTCGGTCGGGAGGGAGTTCCAGGTCTTGGCGGCCAGGTAGGAGAAGGACCTTCCTCCTGTAGTCGCTCTTCGGATGCGGGGGACGTCGGCGAGGGCGTGGTTGGCTGATCGGAGGTGGCGTTTGGGAGCGTAGAAGTTGACTCGGCTGTTGAGGTAGCTCGGGCCTTGGTCGTGTAGGGCTTTGTGTGCGTGGGTGAGGAGGCGGAAGGTGATTCTTTTGTTGACGGGGAGCCAGTGAAGGTCTCTCAGATGTCCGGAGATGTGGCTGGTTCGTGGGATGTCGAGGATGAGTCTGGCTGAGGCGTTCTGGATCCGCTGGAGTCTCTTCTGGAGCTTGGCGGTGGTACCGGCGTAGAGGGCGTTGCCGTAGTCCAGTCGGCTGGTGACGAGGGCCTGGGTGACGGTCTTCCTGGTCTCGGTGGGGATCCACCAGAAGATCTTCCGTAGCATGCGAAGGATGTTGAAGCAGGCCGATGAGACGTTGTTGACTTGCCTGGTCATGGAGAGGGAGGAGTCCAGGATGAAGCCCAGGTTGCGCGCATGGTCTGTCGGTTTGGGTGCGGTGCCCAGGGCGGGAGGCCACCAGGAGTCGTCCCAGGCGGAGGGTGAGGAGCCCAGGATGAGGACCTCCGTCTTGTCCGAGTTCAGTTTCAGGCGGCTGGTCGTCATCCACTCGGCTACCTCTTTCATCCCTTCGTGCAGGTTGGCTCTGGCGGCGGCGGGGTCGTTGGTCAGGGAGAGGATCAGCTGGGTGTCGTCGGCGTAGGAGATTATGTTGAGGTTGTGCTGGCGTGCGATGGCCGCGAGGGGGCTCATGTAGACGTTGAAGAGGGTGGGGCTCAGAGAGGATCCTTGAGGGACGCCGCAGATGACTTCGGTGGCCTCTGACTTGTACGGTGATAGACGGACTCTCTGTGTTCTTCCGTGGAGGAAGGAGATGATCCATTCCAGCGCCTTGTCCTGGATTCCGACGTTGCTGAGGCGCTGTACTAGGGTGCGGTGGCAGACAGTGTCGAATGCCGCGGAGAGGTCTAGGAGGATGAGGGCCGCTGTTTCTCCGTTGTCCATCAGGGCTCGGATGTCATCGGTGGCGGCGATGAGGGCGGTCTCGGTGCTGTGATTGGCTCGGAAGCCGGACTGTGAGGGGTCGAGGGATCCATTCGTCTCGAGGAAGGCTGCCATCTGCTTGTTGACGGTCTTCTCGATGACTTTGGCTGGAAACGGGAGGAGCGAGATGGGGCGGTAGTTCTTGAGTTCGGTGGGGTCCGCTGTGGGTTTCTTGAGAAGAGCGCTGAGTTCGGCGTGCTTCCAGCTCTCAGGGAAGGTGGCGGTGTCGAAGGATGTGTTGATGATGTCTCGCAGGTGGGGTGCGATGACAGCGTCAGCCTTGTTGAAGATGTGGTGAGGGCAGGGGTCAGTCGGTGATCCGGAGTGGATGGAGTTCATCGTGCGGATGGTGTCTTCGGTGCTGATCGGGGTCCAGGCGTGGAGGGTGGTGGTGGGGGGTGGCTGTTCGGTCTTGGTGTTCATTGGTTGGTTGTTGAAGCTGTTGTGTATGTCCGCGATCTTGTTGTGGAAGTATGAAGCGAGGGAGTTGCAGAGGTCTTGCGATGGGGGGATGTCAAGGGAGTCTATTGGTGTATGAGCATCCACATGAAAGATTGTAACAGTACTTTGTGGGAGCATTTCCCAAATTTCTTGCCATCATTTTTTACCCCAAAGTTCTTTAGAATGCAATTCCCAATCATGAGAATGCCAGGTTGGTAACCAAACTGCCAGTCCATTAGCAGTGGACCAGGAATCAGTAAAAAGATGACATGTACCGGGTAACTCTTGTTTTAAAACTTGGTAAACAGCATATAATTCAGCAAATTGACTACTCTTTCCTTCACCAGTTGTACTCAGCAATTTTTGTGTGATGGGATTATAGGACACTGCCTTCCAATGCCTTTTTTCTCCTATGTACCTCGCTGAACCATCCGTAAACCACACATGGTTTCTGTCCTCCGGGGACAGATCATCAAATGGCCTACTCCATTTAACAGGGGATTCCTGTTCTACAGGTACGGAGCAATCACTCCCAGTCTCAGTCGATGGCGCCAGCGCCACTTGCTCATGTAAGGATGCCACACCTTTCGGTCCCACATGTGCCCTGTCTTGTATGTACCATTTCCACTTGATCACACTCGCCTCTTGAGCATGTCCAATTCGATGAGTTTTCAGCGAACTCAAAACCCACTGCATTATAGGAATCTTAGGATTCAAAATCACATCATGCCCCAAAGTCAATTGCTCGGTATCCACCAGAGCCCAATAACATGCAAGTAGTTGTTTCTCAAAAGGTGTATAACGCTCACCAGCATCAGGTAACTTTTTAGTCCAAAAACCTAATGGTACTTTATTTCTGCCTTGTTTTTGCCACAAGCTCCAATTTGCATAAAGACCTTGCACGGACACATTCAAATCCACATCACCGTCACGCACAGGCCACAAATCCAAAGCATACTGAATCGCTTCTTTCGCCAAATCAAACGCATCCTGCTGCAGTTTACTCCATTTAAACACATTCCTTTTACGAGTAACTTTGTATAAAAGGGCCAATATCTGACTCAAATGTGGGATATGTTGACGTCAAAAGCCAAATAAGCCAATAAAGCTTTGAGCTTCTTTTCGGTTTCTTGGAACTGCAAAATCAAGAATTTTCTGTTTTACTTGTGGAATCACCTCTCTATGACCTTTATGCCAATTAATACCTACAAATTTCACATTTTGTGATGGACCTTGCAATTTGTCGGGATTGATTTCCCAACCTTTTTCGCGTAAATGATCAATAACTTGATCTAACTGGATTTGAACTTGATCTTGTGTTTCACCTTGAATCAAAATATCATCAATATAATGACACATCTGAATTTGTAGATTTACAGGTATCTCAGACAAGTGTTCCGCCACCAGCCGGTGACAAATCGTAGGACTATGTACATAGCCTTGGGGAAGACTTCTAAACGTCATTTGACGTCCATTCCATGTAAAGCTGAATTGTTCCTGACACTCAGGGGCAATTGGAATTGAAAAGAAAGCATTGGCAATATCAATAGACGCATACCATGTTCCTGGATGCTTTTGAATTCTCTCAATTAAAGTAAATATGTCTGGTACTGCAACAGTCAAAGGGGGTGTATGTTTATTCAATTCGCGGTAATCAACAGTCATACGCCAAGAATTATCACTCTTACGTACGGACCAAACAGGATTATTCCAAGCAGAAGTAACCGGAGTTATAACTCCTGCATCCACCAAGTCTTGAATTGTAGCACTAATTTCTTCATGGCCACCTGGGATACGATATTGCTTTTGGGAAACAACCTGTGTAGCCTGGGGAATTTTTATAGGGGGCATTCTTAAGCGACCAACTCGTACAGGTCTGGATGATATATAACTTTTACTCCCAAATTGATAACAGCCGTCATCTAAATGCAATGTCATTCCTTTCAGAATATCAATTCCAATTATGTATTCCAAAAGTGGCACAACTAAAACAGAATATTCTTTTCGGGGAATTCTACCTATTTTCATTTCAAGTGTAGTTTGCACAGCGGGAGTTTCCTTTCCACCTAAACCAGTAATTGTGAAGAACTGACCTCTAAATTTCTTTGATTTTCCATGAATAAGAGTGGCCTCCGCTCCTGTATCTACCAATGCTCGGGCCCATTGGATATTACGATGTTTCAAAAAAATTTCAATATCTACATAGGGTCTATTATCTCTGTGAGCCCACCTACGTACTGGAGCTTGACCTATTTCCTAGTCATTTTTATTGCGTTCTGATAACCAAGATAAATCAGGGTAAATGCCCTCATATTTCTTAGACGATAAAATGTCATGTTCATATCCATCCCCATTACGAAATGGATTCTTGTCATCTGCATGGTACTGTGAATTTCGATCGGAAAATCTGTGTCGATCCTCCCTTTTCCTCATCTCGGGGGACTGATCCCTTTTATCCCTATATCTGCTGTGAACACGGTCATCTCTCCCCCTTTCTCTTTCCCCCTCTCGCCCCCTCTCTTTTTCACGCCGAGGGGACACATCACGTTCATACCGTCGTCCATCACGACGATCAGAATCATCACGACGTTTATCATCTCCACCGTCATCAGAATATTCTCGATCACAATCATTCTTTCGCACACGTCGGGCACCCTCCTTCCGATCCAAACCATGCTTGTGAAACATGTCCCACAAGCGATTATTAGGTTCACCATCAATGTCCTCACTCTTCACACCATCAGCCAGTAAAGCAAGATACATATCACGTCGAGTGAACTTATAATTCCCAGCAGTACGACCCTCAGGTCTGGACTGCCTCTCAGGTTTAAGCCATTCGCCCAGCTCACCAAGCTGATGCACAGATTCAAGCACCATAGACAATGCATTGCCAGTCTGATTAATCAACAAAGTCATCATAACCTGCTTATAAGCAACAGGGGAAGAACGGATAATGCGATTATGCACAGAAGATGTTAACAAACCATCCAACAATCTGTCAGATGTACTCAAAAAAATCGCAGTTTTCATCACCTCCTCTTTCAGCCGTTGTGCCGCATCGTGCAAAGTGTACCATGGCTTGTCATTCAGAGGCCAATCAGATTCAGTAGGGTATTTGTGATTACAGCCATCAGTTGCCAACTGAAGCAGACTAATTTGACCAACACCATTATAATTCCGGAAATGATCTTGTACAGTGGAATCAGAACTCAAAGAACAAAATTTCAAGGCATCTCCTGCATCTAGCATGATACTCGCAGCACCCAATTCATAAAGGTGTACCATCCATGTAAGCAAGGCCCCACCGGGCCGTTGCCGAAATCGTTGCAAAATATCACTAACTTCCTGTTGCGTAAAATCTTCTAAACTATCCAACGGAATACCATTTGGATTACCAGGAGCTTGCTGTAACTTTAGTCGAAAAATGGGATGCGCAGAGAGCTCAGGACGAGCAGTAGAAGAAGCCCGATCCACAGATTTAGAGGGACAATCAGAACGAGAAATGTCATCCGAATAGAAAGAGCGACCACGGTCGCTGAAATCATCCTGTTTGTCACAAGAAGTAGATTTACAGTCACGTCTGGAGCGAGAAGACTCGCGCCTGTCAGACTCCTCAGCCGAGGAACCAGAATCATTCGAGTCCCAGATATTACCATCCCATTCATCAGGATTCCAGTCCAGTCCGGCTTTCGCCACGACCAGATGCACCTTCCGTTTACAAACACGACCACGACGATTCTTATATTTGTATTTTGCAATACGAACAGCAACCCTTTCGGCTATCGTCTGATAAGTTTCAAGTTTGTCGGCAAGCAATTTATTTTGACATCACAAAAGAGTATGAGCATTCTGCACTTCAACAAACTTTTCTTCCATATCCGCATATTGTCTCTGCAATTTTAAAAATTTCTCATGTACAATCCTGTACGCAGTTAAAACAATCCAACCTCTGCGACCTAAAATAGGGAGCTCCTCACCCTTCACTACTGGCGCTTTTTGCAAACAAGCAATCACATTAGCTGGCTCCGCCAACTCCAAACAAGAATTCCAATTTTCACTCAAACCAGTAGAATCGGCCCACTCACGGGCCAAAGCCTCGTAAGGCGTTTTATTCCCAGCCGGGAATATCGAAAGGCAATTTGAAAGTAGATTTCGACCTTCTCAAAAACATTTTGACAAACCAAAAAGATATATACAACTATAAACAAATAATATACAAAATAAACTCCGTACGAGCCGAGTGCAAACCAACAAGATAAAAACAATACAAAGCACACAGGCTTCGTAAACAGTTCGTGACGCCAGATGTAACGACCGGATTCTCGGACCAGATAGAATCAGCTCACCAAGACACCACTAACCCAGCCGAAATGTAACCACCTCCCTCCTTAGGACCTATTTACAACAGGTATCTATGTTCCTACCCAAGGATGGGGAATTAGCAATATACAAGCTTAGATCTTCTAAAATACCACACTCATACAATATAGTCTCGCGACCACATGGGCCCAGACTAATCTACCCTGGGGCAGTTCTGATTATTTACCGTTACACACTGACTACAACCAGTGCTCCCTCAAGCCACAATCCTGTGGGTATAGACACTGTATCCTCCCAGTGCTCTCCTTATTACACAAACCACAATCCTGTGGGTGTACACATCGACCTCAGTCAATGCTCTCACTAACGCCGCTTTCCCTAGAGGCGATCTCACTACACACCGTTTCCCTCCGGTGCTCTCATTAACGCTGCCTTACAACGACGATCACTTTCCTATGAATACCTTTAGCTCTTCATGTTGGGGGAATCTCTCACTATTCACTAGAGGTACGATACTACAATATTATGGATCACACAAGAATGGCCGAATTACACGGTGTACAACTTATTCCCTATTTCAAGAGCTCCTCTCTCCCTCATTATTCAGTTACCATTTACCTGGACGGGAGTTGCATCCGTTCACATAACAGCACCTGACTAGAAGAAAGGCTAACTTTACCATAAGATAACAAGTCATACACACTGGTTCATTAAGAACTGGGGTATTTTTATTTATTCAACAATATAATACTATACTATAACATATAGCCTGAAAAGGAAAAGAAAGGTTAGAATGTGTGTGCACGCTAATAAGAAAGGGTCGACGTCACCTTATTAATATGAAGTCTGGACTCAGCAGTCATCTGGGTTCCCTTCTCGTCTGTGCCTTGGCTCGTCTTAGGATCACACCTCTGCAGTCACGGATACACGTCTGCACCGCTATGCTCTGTCTCCTCCGTTTCCCTCCAAGTCACTGGAACCTTCCTCTTATTCTCTGTCTCATCAGCTGCTTTCTCTCTGGCTGTTCTGGGCTACTCCTCTCTCCTCTCAATCACGGACTGTCTTCACTTTTCAGCTTCGATCTTCTAACTCAGTTTCTACCACTCTGATATTCATTCTCTCAACTAACTGCTTCACTCTGTATGCTCTGATCTTAATGTCAAAGCTCGCCAGCTGCTCCAACTAAAATAACTTCAATCTTTCTAAGAGAGTATCAGCTTCTCGGTCTTTCTCGGACTTCAAAATGGCGACTGTCTGCCTTGAAATAATTAATTGCATTGATGCTAACGACTAGCTGCCGCCTACAGACTGACTGACTCACTACCTCATGCTTTCGCTAATATGGAAGCCTGTCCCTTCATGGAAAGTTACGGCCAGTAACCTGCCGCCCACCAAATTCTTGTACCTCCCCGTACCAAGGACACGTTCTCAGCAGACCGGCCTGATGTTATGTCTTTGACACGGAGAAAAATACAGTCTTTCGATAAGGGCCAGCCTGAGCCGGTTCTCTCCAAGCGAACAACACCTCGTAACTAAAACATTACATTTGACCTAGAAGCATCTCAAGCTGCCGGAGCAGAAAGAAAGATGGAGTCTCTCCCGTTTGAGGCCTACAAGGCCCGAAATAAGCATAACTCCATCAGAAGTATACTATTATTCTTATAAAAGGACGGATTACTACTAATACTAAGGAATCTATCCCTTAACATAGATTTATAAGCCCTGAACTAAAGAGAAGGGTAGGGGATTGCAGCAAACGCCTTGTAAATAGGCCCTGTCTAAGGTTCTAGTCCTCCTATTAGAATGATAGCAGACTAAAGTCACCTTCAATCATCTTCACTCAAGAAAAGGGGCAAAAAGTCGGTCAGAACACTTCACCCTTGACTTTAGGCTACTAATCATTCGCTAAATGGAACTAACATCCGTAGAGGAATAATATGAAACAAAACTAACTGATCTATTTCTTGTACTACATCTACAGGTCTGGAGTAAAGAAGGAATGCACTGAATAAAGCAGCAAATAGCTACTAAAACGCAAATAGTAATCAGGATACCCTCTAATATCTGTCGTAAAGAATGTAAGTCAGGTAACCAATTGAAGAGCCAGTCAAACCAGCCCTGGTCAATATGTTTTCTAACTTCTTTGGTCAAATCATGAAGTTTGTCAATATGAGCCTGAATGGACCTGGTATGATCTGATAGATTGAAACAGCAAAGGCCCTCAAAGTCAGAACAGTCATGTCCATGTTTGAGCAAAAGATAATCAATGACAGCTCGATTCTGCAAAATAGCTCTGCGTTCACCCTGGGCGTCCAGTAACATGTCAGATAAGATTGTAGAAGTATGATTTATAGATTTAACCATCCAACAGGCCATCTTTCCAATGGACGTTGCGTTATAGACTGATAAGGCAGGGACACCTACAATTGAAAAGGCTAAGCTAAGATATTCAGATTCAGAAAATAAATGTAGTGTTGAATCACAATCGTCATAGCATCACGAACAACACGAGAATGTGTATTAGGATGTGAAGAAAACATCAATAAGCTCAGTCTAGTGATGGCACAAGGTCCTCCAGAAATGTTTGCGGGAATGTAAGGCCAGAATGTATTACCACAAGAGAAAAGCCATCCAGAAGGTAATAGCATTGCACAATAATGACTAGGGGTAACTACTAAACTCTTGCAAGTCATATTGTTTTTAACAGAAGTACATAATTTCGGAGATCTTCGGGAACATAAAGTTCGTTCATGAGCTGTAAAGGAAGTGGCACCTTTCAATTTTAAACGCACACACTCGGTGATTGCATTGGGATCACAGGTAAGGAAAAAACATAAATCACCCTGCGTGATATTGTACGTAATTATTTTGGAATGAATTGGGGGGTTTGGATCTGAAAGCACAGTACATAAAGGACAATATTCGTGCGTAGCAAAGTCTCCAAGAATAATATTAGGACGGGCATTAGATATATTAAAAATATGGGCCAAAGTCTCCAACGAAGCAGGGACAGCAACCAAACAGGTCGCTAATATATCAGTCACCGAACGCATCGGTGTTAAACAGAAATGTGGGAAATTAGTGACTCTTCGGGCTAAATTAGTCCAAAAGTTAGATGATGAATCCCACGCAGCAAAGGAACGCGGTACTCGGGTTATCGAATCAACCAAAGTCTGTGTGTTCCCTCCTTTCCCTACGTAGCAGGCCAAAAGGAGTCCAACGCCGGCACATCCTGCAACAGCAGTCCAGAGAGTGATCTGAAAGAAAGTCAAATACAGGCATTATTTATTTTCGTAAATAACATTTGTCAGCCGGGACAGCTTCCCAGCTATCTTTCCCTGGTCTCATGACAAGAATTGTATTATCATGACCGGTTGCAATAACTTCAGCTTGTTCAGGGGGATTTGTAGGCGATTGCACCCATACTCTCGCTCCTGGATTATCTGTGGAGCCAAAACCTTTTTGTCCTCGTACAGTTAGCAAAGTTGGGGCAGTGCCTTTCTGAATCTCACCACTGAAAACAGGCATGATTAGCAATTGAGTAATTCGGTCAGTTTTGTGAATCAGTAAATCAACCTCACTGCTATTCAGCAGGAGTACCTTAATCTCTCCCTGATAATCACTGTCAATGACTCCTCCGAGTACTTGAATGCCTTTCAAGGCCAAGCCCGATCTAGGGGCAATCAGTCCAAAATTTCCAGTTGGTATACAGACACCAACACCAGTTTCAATGATAACTCGCTCTCTGCTTTTTATGGTAGTGTCATTCATGGCATGCAGGTCTAAGCCTGCGGAACCGGGGGTTGCTCTGCATGGAGCTAATGCTCCAGGGGAAATTTCCCAATACATTACAGAATTGTCAATGGTATTTGGCTTTGCATCAATAGCTGGAGGAAATAAACGCATTAATGGAGATTCAGCATTCAACAAGGGACGGTTATTCAAAATCAACAGTGCCTGAAACAAATAATCTCTCCAATTCTTATATTTACTGTCAGTTAATTTACGTAGTTGCTCTTTTAGCAAACCATTCATTCTTTCAATTAGGCCTGATGCCTGTGGATAATATGGTATATGAAACACCCATTCAATGATATTTTCCACACAAAATTCCTGCACCAATCTTCCCTTGACATGGGATGCATTATCAGATTGAATTTGAAATGGAATACCATAATAGAGCATAATCAATTCCAATGTTTTAATGGTATTCACTTGGGTAGCTCGATTACAGGGAAAGGCCACTAAAAGGCCACTGTATGTGTCAACAATGGTGCAAATATATTGGCAATTTTTACTCATAGGGAGTGGACCAATATAATCAATCTGCCAAATTTGAACGGGTAAATTTCCTCGGTGTAAATGTCCTTTAACAATTTGGGGTACTTTTCGCTGTCTAGAATGTTGACAGATAGGACAATGCAATATAGTATCTTTAATCAAATTTAAAGGAATATAAATTCCTCGATCAGCAGCCCACCTGCTAGTGTCTCTCTCTCCAAAATGTCCTGCTTTCTGGTGGGCCCATTTCGCCAATCCCGCCAAATCAGAATCTTGCATGTCCACCACTGCCTCAGCAATTTTAGATTTCTCATCTGCAATGTTATGAAAGAATTTGTCAAGGGAGTCTATTGGTGTATGAGCATCCACATGAAAGATTGTAACAGTACTTTGTGGGAGCATTTCCCAAATTTCTTGCCATCATTTTTTACCCCAAAGTTCTTTAGAATGCAATTCCCAATTATGAGAATGCCAGGTTGGTAACCAAACCGCCAGTCCATTAGCAGTGGACCAGGAATCAGTAAAAAGATGACATGTACCGGGTAACTCTTGTTTTAAAACTTGGTAAACAGCATATAATTCAGCAAATTGACTACTCTTTCCTTCACCAGTTGTACTCAGCAATTTTTGTGTGATGGGATTATAGGACACTGCCTTCCAATGCCTTTTTTCTCCTATGTACCACGCTGAACCATCCGTAAACCACACATGGTTTCTGTCCTCCGCGGACAGATCATCAAATGGCCTACTCCATTTAACAGGGGATTCCTGTTCTACAGGTACGGAGCAATCACTCCCAGTCTCAGTCGATGGCGCCAGCGCCACTTGCTCATGTAAGGATGCCACACCTTTCGGTCCCACATGTGCCCTGTCTTGTATGTACCATTTCCACTTAATCACACTCGCCTCTTGAGCATGTCCAATTCGATGAGTTTTCAGCGAACTCAAAACCCACTGCATTATAGGAATCTCAGGTCTCAAAATCACATCATGCCCCAAAGTCAATTGCTCGGTATCCACCAGAGCCCAATAACATGCAAGTAGTTGTTTCTCAAAAGGTGTATAACGCTCACCAGCATCAGGTAACTTTTTAGTCCAAAAACCTAATGGTACTTTATTTCTGCCTTGTTTTTGCCACAAGCTCCAATTTGCATAAAGACCTTGCACGGACACATTCAAATCCACATCACCGTCACGCACGGGCCACGAATCCAAAGCATACTGAATCGCTTCTTTCGCCAAATCAAACGCATCCTGCTGCAGTTTACTCCATTCAAACACATTCTTTTTACGAGTAACTTTGTATAAAGGGGCCAATATCTGACTCAAATGTGGGATATGTTGACGTCAAAAGCCAAATAAGCCAATAAAGCTTTGAGCTTCTTTTCGGTTTCTTGGAACTGCAAAATCAAGAATTTTCTGTTTTACTTGTGGAATCACCTCTCTATGACCTTTATGCCAATTAATACCTAAAAATTTCACATTTTGTGATGGACCTTGCAATTTGTCGGGATTGATTTCCCAACCTTTTTCGCGTAAATGATCAATAACTTGATCTAACTGGATTTGAACTTGATCTTGTGTTTCACCTTGAATCAAAATATCATCAATATAATGACACATCTGAATTTGTAGATTTACAGGTATCTCAGACAAGTGTTCAGTCACCAGCCGGTGACAAATCGTAGGACTATGTACATAGCCTTGGGGAAGACTTCTAAACGTCATTTGACGTCCATTCCATGTAAAGCTGATTTGTTCCTGACACTCAGGGGCAATTGGAATTGAAAAGAAAGCATTGGCAATATCAATAGACGCATACCATGTTCCTGGATGCTTTTGAATTCTCTCAATTAAAGTAAATATGTCTGGTACTGCAACAGTCAAAGGGGGTGTATGTTTATTCAATTCGCGGTAATCAACAGTCATACGCCAAGAATTATCACTCTTACGTACGGGCCAAACGGGATTATTCCAAGCAGAAGTAACCGGAGTTGTAACTCCTGCGTCCACCAAGTCTTGAATTGTAGCACTAATTTCTTCATGGCCACCTGGGATACGATATTGCTTTTGGAAAACAACCTGTGTAGCCTGGGGAATTTTTATAGGGGGCATTCTTAAGCGACCAACTCGTACAGGTCTGGATGATATATAACTTTTACTCCCAAATTGATAACAGCCGTCATCTAAATGCAATGTCATTCCTTTCAGAATATCAATTCCAATTATGTATTCCAAAAGTGGCACAACTAAAACAGAATATTCTTTTCGGGGAATTCTACCTATTTTCATTTCAAGTGTAGTTTGCACAGCGGGAGTTTCCTTTCCACCTAAACCAGTAATTGTGAAGAACTGACCTCTAAATTTCTTTGATTTTCCATGAATAAGAGTGGCGTCCGCTCCTGTATCTACCAATGCTCGGGCCCATTGGATATTATGATGTTTCAAAAAAATTTCAATATCTACATAGGGTCTATTATCTCTGTGAGCCCACCTACGTACTGGAGCTTGACCTATTTCCTAGTCATTTTTATTGCGTTCTGATAACCAAGATAAGTCAGGGTAAATGCCCTCATATTTCTTAGACGATAAAATGTCATGTTCATATCCATCCCCATTACGAAATGGATTCTTGTCATCTGCATGGTACTGTGAATTTCGATCGGAAAATCTGTGTCGATCCTCCCTTTTCCTCATCTCGGGGGACTGATCCCTTTCATCCCTATATCTGCTGTGAACACGGTCATCTCTCCCCCTTTCTCTTTCCCCCTCTCGCCCCCTCTCTTTTTCACGCCGAGGGGACACATCACGTTCATACCGTCGTCCATCACGACGATCAGAATCATCACGACGTTTATCATCTCCACCGTCATCAGAATATTCTCGATCACAATCATTCTTTCGCACACGTCGGGCACCCTCCTTCCGATCCAAACCATGCTTGTGAAACATGTCCCACAAGCGAATATTAGGTTCACCATCAATGTCCTCACTCTTCACACCATCAGCCAGTAAAGCAAGATACATATCACGTCGAGTGAACTTATAATTCCCAGCAGTACGACCCTCAGGTCTGGACTGCCTCTCAGGTTTAAGCCATTCGCCCAGCTCACCAAGCTGACGCACAGATTCAAGCACCATAGACAATGCATTGCCAGTCTGATTAATCAACAAAGTCATCATAACCTGCTTATAAGCAACAGGGGAAGAACTGATAATGCGATTACGCACAGAAGATGTTAACAAACCATCCAACAATCTGTCAGATGTACTCAGAAAAATCGCAGTTTTCATCACCTCCTCTTTCAGCCGTTGTGCCGCATCGTGCAAAGTGTACCATGGCTTGTCATTCAGAGGCCAATCAGATTCAGTAGGGTATTTGTGATTACAGCCATCAGTTGCCAACTGAAGCAGACTAATTTGACCAACACCATTATAATTCCGGAAATGATCTTGTACAGTGGAATCAGAACTCAAAGAACAAAATTTCAAGGCATCTCCTGCATCTAGCATGATACCCGCAGCACCCAATTCATAAAGGCGTACCATCCATGTAAGCAAGGCCTCACCGGGCCGTTGCCGAAATCGTTGCAAAATATCACTAACTTCCTGTTGCGTAAAATCTTCTAAACTATCCAACGGAATACCATTTGGATTACCAGGAGCTTGCTGTAACTTTAGTCGAAAAACCGGATGCGCAGAAAGCTCAGGACGAGCAGTAGAAGAAGCCCGATCCACAGATTTAGAGGGACAATCAGAACGAGAAATGTCATCCGAATAGAAAGAGCGACCACGGTCGCTGAATACATCATGTTTGTCACAAGAAGTAGATTTACAGTCACGTCTGGAGCGAGAAGACTCGCGCCTGTCAGACTCCTCAGCCGAGGAACCAGAATCATTCGAGTCCCAGATAGTAACATCCCATTCATCAGGATTCCAGTCCAGTCCGGCTTTCGCCACGACCAGATGCACCTTCCGTTTACAAACACGACCACAACGACTCTTATATTTGTATTTTGCAATACGAACAGCAACCCTTTCGGCTATCATCTGATAAGTTTCAAGTTTGTCGGCAAGCAATTTATTTTGACATCGCAAAAGAGTATGAGCGTTCTGCACTTCAACAAACTTTTCTTCCATATCCGCATATTGTCTCTGCAATTTTAAAAATTTCTCATGTACAATCCTGTACGCAGTTAAAACAATCCAACCTCTGCGACCTGAAATAGGAAGCTCCTCACCCTTCACTACTGGCGCTTTTTGCAAACAAGCAATCACATTAGCTGGCTCTGCCAACTCCAAACAAGAATTCCAATTTTCACTCAAACCAGTAGAATCGGCCCACTCACGGGCCAAAGCCTCGTAAGGCGTTTTATTCCCAGCCGGGAATATCGAAAGGCAATTTGAAAGTAGATTTCGACCTTCTCAAAAACATTTTGACAAACCAAAAAGATATATACAACTATAACCAAATAATATACAAAATAAACTCCATACGAGCCGAGTGCAAACCAACAAGATAAAAACAATACAACGCACACAGGCTTCGTAAACAGTTCGTGACGCCAGATGTAACGACCGGATTCTCGGACCAGATAGAATCAGCTCACCAAGACACCACTAACCCAGCCGAAATGTAACCACCTCCCTCCTTAGGACCTATTTACAACAGGTATCTATGTTCCTACCCAAGGATGGGGAATTAGCAATATACAAGCTTAGATCTTCTAAAATACCACACTCATACAATATAGTCTCGCGACCACATGGGCCCAGACTAATCTACCCTGGGGCAGTTCTGATTACTTACCGTTACACACTGACTACAACCAGTGCTCCCTCAAGCCACAATCCTGTGGGTATAGACACTGTATCCTCCCAGTGCTCTCCTTATTACACAAGCCACAATCCTGTGGGTATACACATCGACCTCAGCCAATGCTCTCACTAACGCCGCTTTCCCTAGAGGCGATCTCACTGCACACCGTTTCCCTCCGGTGCTCTCATTAACGCTGCCTTACAACGACGATCACTTTCCTATGAATACCTTTAGCTCTTCATGTTGGGGGAATCTCTCACTATTCACTAGAGGTAGGATACTACAATATTATGGATCACACAAGAATGGCCGAATTACACGGTGTACAACTTATTCCCTATTTCAAGAGCTCCTCTCTCCCTCATTATTCAGTTACCATTTACCTGGACGGGAGTTGCATCCGTTCACATAACAGCACCTGACTAGAAGAAAGGCTAACTTTACCATAAGATAACAAGTCATACACACTGGTTCATTAAGAACTGGGGTATCTTTATTTATTCAACAATATAATACTATACTATAACATATAGCCTGAAAAGGAAAAGAAAAGGTTAGAATGTGTGTGCACGCTAATAAGAAAGGGTCGACGTCACCTTATTATTATGAAGTCTGGACTCAGCAGTCATCTGGGTTCCCTTCTCGTCTGTGCCTTGGCTCGTCTTAGGATCACACCTCTGCAGTCACGGATACACGTCTGCACCGCTATGCTCTGTCTCCTCCGTTTCCCTCCAAGTCACTGGAACCTTCCTCTTATTCTCTGTCTCATCAGCTGCTTTCTCTCTGGCTGTTCTGGGCTACTCCTCTCTCCTCTCAATCACGGACTGTCTTCACTTTTCAGCTTCGATCTTCTAACTCAGTTTCTACCACTCTGATATTCATTCTCTCAACTAACTTCTTCACTCTGTATGCTCTGATCTTAATGTCAAAGCTCGCCAGCTGCTCCAACTAAAATAACTTCAATCTTTCTAAGAGAGTATCAGCTTCTCGGTCTTTCTCGGACTTCAAAATGGCGACTGTCTGCCTTGAAATAATTAATTGCATTGATGCTAATGACTAGCTGCCGCCTACAGACTGACTGACTCACTACCTCATGCTTTCGCTAATATGGAAGCCTGTCCCTTCATGGAAAGTTACGGCCAGTAACCTGCCGCCCACCAAATTCTTGTACCTCCCCGTACCAAGGACACGTTCTCAGCCGTCCGGCCTGATGTTATGTCTTCGACAAGGAGAAAAATACAGTCTTTCGATAAGGGCCAGCCTGAGCCGGTTCTCTCCAAGCGAACAACACCTCGTAACTAAAACATTACATTTGACCTAGAAGCATCTCAAGCTGCCGGAGCAGAAAGAAAGATGGAGTCTCTCCCGTTTGAGGCCTACAAGGCCCGAAATAAGCATAACTCCATCAGAAGTATACTATTATTCTTATAAAAGGACGGATTACTACTAATACTAAGGAATCTATCCCTTAACATAGATTTATAAGCCCTGAACTAAAGAGAAGGGTAGGGGATTGCAGCAAACGCCTTGTATATAGGCCCTGTCTAAGGTTCTAGTCCTCCTATTAGAATGATAGCAGACTAAAGTCACCTTCAATCATCTTCACTCAAGAAAAGGGGCAAAAAGTCAGTCAGAACAGCGTGTGGCTCTTTTGGGCTCGTTTCCCCATCAGGCATGTCAAATGGAAGGTCATTTCACCTGCGCCATTTGCAATTCGAATTGAAATAAAAGCAAAAAAAACGACGAATTCGATGTATTTTGCATAAGGTTGAACTCAACGTAACAGACAATTGATTAACATACATAACTGTTTTAGGGATGAGGCTCCCACGGTACTGCTCTGCTCTAGAAATACTAACTGGACCAGACATGGTAAGATGTTAAATAAATGGAGGGCATCAAATGGGTAGTTAGTGGGTAGAAGCAAAAGTAAAGAGAAGTGCTATTCTAACCCTCCTACATATTAATATGGTTTTGTTTTTATATTTGTTTCCGTTATTTATGGAAATAATGTAAATGTTTTCTTATACTCTTCATAATTGACAAGGCCTTCCCTCGTGCCTTGCAAATTGCAAGGGATTGGAACTAGTCTGAGACAGGAGTTTGAACGGGGCATGCATATAATTGTCCCGGGATACAAATGTATGTGATGCAGAAAGCAGATTAGTGGGTGTTGGATACGGCTTTTGGAAAGGTGGTGTTAAAAGTAACGTGAGGATGTGATTTGTCACGCAAAGGTTGATGAACCATACCAGCTGTGTTTGTTAAAACTACCTGTGCGGTGTGCTGTCACAGTGACCTCGGCCCGAGCCTCTTACAGGCTAGTTTTTAGGTTTCGTCCTATTAATCCAAAATGTATTTATTTATTTACTTGTTTCCCTTATTTTTCTGCCCTTCTGCCCTCTGTTAGACTTGTTTTTTATTTAGGGCTCGCCCCTTTCCTATTCCGCAGGAATAGGAAAAGAGCCCTAATGCAGCCAAACCATACTTCAGGCCAAGAGCTCTCCAGCGGATTTTGAGAAGTGCACGCCTCGTGCACGAGCTTGCCTGAGCCTTCTGCCTATCAGCCTGCCAGTTCTCCTCCCCTAATTATTCACTTCACTGACTCTGGCTCTTCAAAGGCTCTGCTCCTCGCCCCCCGTCTGCACTTCACGGCCGCTTGTTGCATTCACAGCTCTCCACTTTCCTGCTTAGTCCATCTTGCTAAAAACACCTACTCCCCTCTTCCTCTCTCCCTGCTGTCTCAGGCTGCACTCCCTGACCTTCCCTGCCCTCTCACCCCACCCGCACCCCTCTGCATTCCACTTGCCTCCCCACCTGTTCTCATCGCAGTGCTCTGTATAGCATAATTTCTTCATGTTCTCCCTCTGCCCACACTAATTACTGCGCAGCTGTAGATACTTTTCAATGCTGTCCACGTTCTGTGGTAATGGTGTCCCTTCCGGAAGGTGTGGCATGCGTGGGTTATTCTTCACTCGTGGCCAGGGATCATACTGTACAGATAGACGCCTTACGGGTTGGAAGTTAATTACATGGCCCCAGAGCTCTGCAATGTCTGTCATCCTTGATTTTTTGTGTGTACACAATTGTGCACGCAGGCCTCCATCCACAACTCTCGCAAAACAAGAGTTTAAAACACTGCATCCGCTGTCAGGGGCACAATTAGACACAAACTTTAGTGGGGGGCTAACAATTTGAACGGGGGCGGGCTTTCTTCAGAACCCATGGACAATTACTTGCGGGGTCCTTTCACTCTTGTGGCACACTGCATAATAAGGGACGTTCTTTCTGAGCTCATATTTAGTCAATAATGTACCACAGGCCACTAATGTTGGTGTCAGCTACATATTCTTTACAGGGGTTTAGGGTTTTTCTAAAGGAGTTGTAACAGAATGGCTGAAAAATGCTTCATTTTGAACACACTGGGCCGGCGGACCAAGCAAAATTGGGAAATTCTGGTTCTTTTGTCAGGGACAATCAATGGCGCATTCTTACGGTCTAAAAGACTCTAGGGGTTGTACAGCAATATTTTTACCTCTATGTGATTGTAGGTGCTCGGAAGTTATTTGTGTAAAACAGCCACATTACTGGTATTTGTTGCTGAAATAAACAGCACCCACATGCCGGCCACTGGTATTGTACTTCAACATTTAATCCCGTCGGTATCTCAATATATACTCCATGCAGACATTTCAACGGCCAGAGTGCCAGGCTTTGGGCGATCGGCACATAAAGCCCCCGTTAACAGTCTTTGAATTACCTCTGTGATGTTAGTTCTCCCCTGCATGTGTGATTCCATAGCCAGCATTGCAGTTGTGTTTGCATTTTCTGGACCATATATTGATGCCAGTTCACATAGTGCATGAAAGCACTTCAACATATGCGAGTTTTACAAAAATAAAACTTTTTTATAAGTACTACTTAATGTAGTTCAGTGATATGCCTAGTTTATTATCTCTTCCTCCGCATCGCTGGCTCGCTCTGCCTCTGTCTTGCTCGCCCCTCCCCCTCAACCGAGAGTCTTGCGGTCCTTATTGTCACCTTGGCTTGCATTCACCCCTCCTTTCTCCCCTTTCGGCCGCTTTGATCTTCTCAGTGAGCTGTGCGCAAATGCTTGTGTGTGATTACATGCCGGAGACTCTGGGCCGGAGCAGGCGCCTTCTTCAAGACTCCGCTTGCCTCGCCTCTCTGTGTGAATTTGTTAGGTCACCACTTCTCAGCATCCCTCCTCGCCGTGCCACAGCACAAAATGCAAAAGTAATCTTCAGGACTATTGATGTCTTCAAACGACTCAAACTGAGCTATAAAACATGGTACTTCTCTTTTCCGTAACACCTAGAACTGCCAGAATTAAACGAAGGCACTAAAGTATAAGAAGCTATCGGTGCGTTTCGCATAGCGCCACTTACATGCCGGCATACTGGTCTCCTGATTTGTTAATAGATAAGAAGTACAATAACAATTATTTTTACTAGCCGGGGAAATAAAACAAAAGCAAAATTGAAACTTCTACTAAAGCTTTCCAGTTCTTGAGTGCTTCATAAACTGCAGGGCAGGGAGGGATGCGCTCTGCTGGCAAGGTTGCTCACAATTGAACCTCAATAGCTGGGTTTTAACCGTGGCTTTGGCATTTGATCAAATATTGTGAACTTCTTTACAAATGTTACAGTCCACATTCACGAGTCACCAACCTGTCTGGCTGGCCGGTAATGTGCCACGCAAACGCCTCTACGTGAAGCAGTCACGACTGCGGGCCTCAACTGGCCTGGGACACACGCATAACCCAGCTGCCCAGAGCCCTTACTAGATTCTGTGAGCGTGGTCCCTGGTCGCAGCAAATACTGAGCTGCACCCACGCAGAGATGGCCCCCGACTATGAGCCTGCTCTTTCCAGGTTGTGGCCAGGGCCTGCATGCAGGAATACTGGAGGTGCAGCGCACTGTAATTAGCCATATTCACATTCCAGAACGAGGCCCTTGGTACTTGTGCTTTTGATTCCTGCATGGGAATCAAAGTTGCCCCAACTGCTGCAATTTTTTTCTTGCATGCTATAAATAGGGCTCCCGGTTTTATTGCATTTTTTAAAAATAATTTCCCAATGTATTTATCCATATTTATTTTCTGGCCATCTTACTGGTATATATCCATATTTATTATGTGTTTTGTGAATTAATGAAGGTGTAAAATGTTATATTTCGGGATTTAACTGATAAACATGCACACTTACTTTGGTGCCTGTTGTGTTTTACCAAAATAAGCAGCCAAATATAACATTACTAAAAACACAGTTGATGGACAGAATGTAGAACAATGTCATACATTCACCCCAGTACAAGGATCTGGGCCTAAATCCATCGTTTTTTTGCACTCCACACCACCCTGGGTTAGACATTGGCTATATGCAAATCAGCTCTGACCCTGTGCCTCATGGTAACAGTCCAGTTCGAACTACCAAGCCATGTCTTTCCCAGACCGGAATCAAGCATCCAAGGACCGGTTTCTGGCTATCAGCCTTCATCAGCCTGGATAGCTTGACTCCAGTGGTGTGGAGAGCCTGGGACTCACGTCTGAGTATACCCAGCACACTCGGGGTGAAAATTGCAAAAAACACTGTTGATGGACAGAATGTAGAACAATGTCATACATTCACCCCAGTACAAGGATCTGGGCCTAAATCCATCGTTTTTTTGCACTCCACACCACCCTGGGTTAGACACTGGCTATATGCCAATCAGCTCTGACCATGTGCCTCATGGTAACAGTCCAGTCCGAACTACCAAGCCATGTCTTTCCCAGACCGGAATCAAGCATCCAAGGACCGGTTTCTGGCTATCAGCCTTCATCAGCCTGGATAGCTTGACTCCAGTGGTGTGGAGAGCCTGTGTGGCGATTCTGAAATCCCGAGGGCGGAATTCCAGATATGCAGTGAAAACGGGAAGAGTTCTTCTAACTACAAGTCCCAGACTGCCCTGGGATTTCCTCGTGGGACATAAGCCCTTCCTCTCCAAGGGGAAGGTGCTTGTCAATTAACCTGTTGGAGAATCTAGGAAGGGCGGATGGTGTTTCCCCGCCGGATCCCAGCGTGAAGAGTACAGCCTTTTGGAAGCCTGTTTGTCCTGGATTTCGAGTCATTGCATACCGGCTGGTATTGTAACCACATTCTGCTTGTTTACGTGAGGAAAGCGCGGGCTCGCCTTTCCTATCCATGTACTGTGATCCTTGAACATTGGATACTTTGTTTCCGCTCGTTAGCTAGTGTAGCCGCGGTGTCAGTGTGAGGCGCGAGACGCTTCTATTCTACCCGCAAGAAAATTAAAAGCGTGTCAATTTCTAAAACGCGACCGGATTCCGGACGCGCTCAGGGAAAACGCTTTCAGTTTGTAGAGAGGTTCTTTTTGTGTGCATTAAGCAGGTACTGTAAAAAGAAGTAAATCCGCCTGCTCTTTTTCTCCGAGACATTTTGCAGTTCTCAGTAAGCCAACATTAACTTTTCTTTGTGCCGGAGACACTGAATCTGGTTGTGGGTGATTAAGTCCCTGTATTGTGTGAGTAACAATACCAGGGAGTAAGAGGAAAAGAGAAGTGCCTTTCGTGAATGAGACTAGTACTGTGGAGAGGCTCGTGTTTTGGTATTAGCCTCCTGAACCTGCATTTTTGGAATTTCTGATTTTGGCATAACAAAAAAAAGAAGACTGGGTTTATTCTGGAATTCTAAAGGAAGGGAATAGAGGAATCCTGGTGAGTGAAGGAAAGGCACGTGCACAATACAGTGAACAGGGGTCATTGAGTATATGAGTAATTGTGTGTTTTGTCATCCCACCTACAGCCTTGAAGGTATACTAGACCCAGCCCAGAGTGTAAAGCAAGTCCCTGAGAGAAGTCGGGGGAACACACCTTCATCCTCTTTCCCTTTTTTCCTCTGGGGCGCGGAGTCTGACAGAGTATTTTATATTCTCTGCTGGGGTTCGTGTTGTGAGGAAATAAGGGACTTAGCATCAGATATCATCTCTGCTTGGCCACAGGATAAGGTTAGTGGTGTTCTTGGTTCTTGCACTACTGCCAGTCACGACAGATTGACAAGCCCAAGTGTACAAGCCCGGCCTAGACGATGAATATAGAAAGTGTGTTGAATTCTGTGTTAGAGAGCCTAGCGGCTCTGCAACAGGAGGTCACTACTTCTAGAACTGAGAATCAGGTGTTATATAAGGAAGTGGGTGTGCTTCGGAAAGAAGTGGCAGGGTTAGCACGTAAAAACACGGGAGGGGCGTCTTACATAAAGCCAGCCACGTTGCAACCCCCTTCATCTACGGTTACTCAGGGAGCTGAAGGGGGGGGGTTCTCTCTGTCCTCCTCAGACACTTCCTCACCTTCTGACACTGTACCCACCGTTCATGTGATACAAAACACTGGTATTCCTCTAGTGCCCCCTGAAAGGTTCTACGGGGATCCCCGTAAGTTTGAGACCTTCTTGAACCAGTGTAGGTTGCACTTTCTGTGCAAACCAGGGGTGTTTCAGGAGGATGCTGCAAAAACGCGTTCATGATGTCTTATATGGGAGGCAATGCATCAAGTTGGACGATCCCCTTGGTGGAGAGAAATGATCCTGTGCTACACAATTTCGAGGACTTTTGTTTAGAACTACGAAGGCTTTTTGATCGGAAGCTACACATGTTGTCCTTGGATAGAGAACTATTAACATTGTGCCAAGGGTCTCAAGACTTGCTTTCCTACATCACATTGTTTAATCGACTAGTGGTCGAAACAGAGTGGCCCACGGCAAAAAGAATATCCATCTTCTATCAAGGGCTAAGAGGGGAGCTTAAAGACGTGTTGGCCCAGGTAGTGCAGCTCCCTTCTACCTGTGAAGAACTGATCGACCTGACAGTCCAATTAGACCACCGACTCCTGGAGAGAAGGGGTGATCGGAACAGAGGAGAAGGACGTTTCTTCTATCCTCGGTTCAAGAGTACCACAGAGGAGCATCCGAAAATGCCTGATGGGGTAGAGCCTATGCAGATCGGAGGTATACGGGGACCCCTCTCAAAGGAAGAGAAGGAGAAGAGAAGAAGACTGAAGCAATGCCTGTATTGTGGCAAGGGAGGCCATTTCATTAAGGATTGTAGAGCGAGAAATGCCTTGCCGGGAAGATTCCAAGGGCCAACTAACCAAGCGATGATTCAATCAGGACGACCGGCGGAAAACTAGAAAGCCCAAATCAGAAAGAGGTCTCTGCCTTGGGTTGTCAAATACCAACGATCTCACCAATACTTGCGAACACCTTGCATCCCGCTGTAGCTCATATGAATCTGAAGGTCACCCTGTGGGTTAATTCTCGTGAAGCCATGGAAATCGATGCGTTACTTGATTCCGGTGCTACAGGCAACTACATCGATCAAGAATACGTGATGAAGATAGGAATCATCTGCGAGAAGAAGGACAAACCGGAGCTAGTAAAAGCAGTAGATGGGACTGTCTTGTCACCGGGTCCGGTGTCCTATCATACTCGTGCGTTATTGATGCAGACGAACCAGAATCACCAGGAACATATACAATTCGATCTGATTGATGCGCCTCAGTTCCGGCTAATCCTAGGAATGCCATGGTTGACCCTTCACGATCCTAAGGTTAGTTGGGCGGCGCGTACCATCACTCTGTCATCAGACTTTTGTAAAGAGAATTGTAGACAAGCTTTGCCTGACCTGGAAAAGAATAACATCACGCCTTCTGTGTGTTTAGCAACAGAGTGTACCAGAGGACATTATTGTTGCGCCACGGTTCTTCCTGAAGAATACAAGTCTTATCGATCTTTGTTCGATAAACAAAAGGCAACGGAGTTACCTCCACATCGGGTGTACGATTGCCGTATCGAACTCATTCCGGGAGCAGACATACCGTGTAGTCGAGTATATGCCCTGACTGAAAAAGAGACGCGGTATCTGAGGAACTACCTCGATGAGAATTTGGCTACAGGATTTATTCGGCATTCAACATCTCCTGCCTCATCCCCCATGTTTTTCATCCCGAAGAAGGACTGCGACGAGTTACGACCATGTATCGATTACAGATCCATCAATAGAATGACCATAAAGAATCGATATCCGCTCCCTCTTATACCGGTGCTTTTGGATCAATTGAAGGGTGCCCGTTTCTTTACCAAGCTCGATCTTAGAGGGGCGTATCATCTGGTCAGAGTCCAGAAGGGAGATGAGTGGAAGACGGCGTTTCGAACAAAGTTTGGGTTGTTCGAATATAGAGTGATGCCCTTCGGGCTTTGTAACGCCCCTGCCGCCTTCCAGTATTTCATGGATGAAGTGTTAAGAGGTTGTCTGGAAACATTTTGTATCGTGTATATTGATGACATCTTGATCTATTCATCGACACTTCCTGAACATGTGGAGCATGTGAAGATCGTACTCGGTAAATTGCAGCATAATTCCTTGTATGCAAAGCTCGAAAAATGCCTGTTTCATGTCACGGAGGTTGCATTCCTTGGATATATCATCAATGCAAAAGGATTTCAAATGGATTCTAGTAAGATCGAGGCGATCATCGGATGGAGTACTCCTCAAAATGTTAAATCCGTTCAGAGTTTCCTTGGCTTTGCCAATTATTACAGACGGTTTATTAAAGATTTCTCAAAGATAATCCATCCAATTTCCAGCTTGTTGAGAAAAAATACTCCGTTTGTATGGAACCAGGAGGCTGCTATCTCATTCCAGTTTTTGAAAGATCAGTTTACACGAGCTCCCATCCTTCGCCATCCAGATCCTCAAATACCCTTTGTGCTGGAAGCGGATGCCTCGCAATATGCGATAGGGGGTATCCTATCACAACGCCATCCTGACACTGGTCAATTGCATCCTGTTGCCTTTTTCTCCAAGAAACTTACGCCTTGCGAGATTAACTATTCCATTTCGGATAAGGAACTCCTTGCAATAAAAAGGGCATGTGAGGAATGGCGTCACTACCTATTGGGCGCTGTTCACACGGTTGAAATCTACACAGATCATCGAAATCTTCTATTCTTGAAAACAGCGAAGGCGCTTACGCCTCGGCAATTGAGATGGACATTATTCTTCTCAGATTATGATTTTGTTATCAAGTATAGACCTGGGCCACAGAATGGTAAAGCGGACGCCCTGTCTCGCATAGGTGAAACTGAAGACCAAAGTGCAGGGACCGCTGAAGAACCCCCGCTAATCCTGAAAGAAACAAGTGGTCGCCTATCCTCAATAGCCTTGTTGGCTACACAGGACTTTTTGGACGATGTGCGAGTAGCTCTTGCGGAGTCGGACGTACAAGAATGGATATAAGAAGATCCTGAACATCGAATGGAAAAAGATGATCTTGCCTACCCTGGGTCCGCTATCTATGTCCCCACTGAGATCTTGCAGCTACAAGTCTTGAAATGGATACACGACTCCCCCTTAGGAGGCCATTTGGGGATCTACAAGACCATTGCTGGTGTGGAACGTGAGTTCTGGTGGTCCAACCTTAGAGATGATGTGAGACAGAATATCAAAAACTGTGCTGTTTGCATGCAAGGGAAATCCGTCCATGTCAAACCCATGGGACTTCTGAGACCTCTGCCTGTTCCTCCTAAACCCTGGCACACATTGTCTATGGACTTCATAGTAGAAATGCCACCCTGTAATGATAAGACCGTGATCCTAGTGGTCGTCGACCATTTGACAAAGATGGGTCATTTCATTCCGTTGACGAGTCTTCCCACTTCAGCTGAACTGGCGCAGGTGTTTCTGCAACATATCGTTCGAGCACATGGCATTCCTTGTGTGCTCATTACGGATAGAGGAACTCAATTTACTTCCCGATTTTGGAAGGCTCTTTGTAAGACCATGGACGTCGATGCTCGACTCTCTTCCTCCTATCACCCCCAGACTGATGGCAAAACGGAACGTCTGAACCAGACGTTGGAACAGTATCTTCGCTGCTTTGCTCTGCAAAACGATATGGACTGGACTATGTTAATCTGGATGGCTGAGTTTGCTTATAATAATGCCATTCACTCCACCTTGGGTTGTTCTCCTGTCTTTTGTTTGTATGGTTATCATCCTAATGCACTTCCCTTTGAGGTGCCCGTGCATTCTCCTGTACCCAGCATTCATGAACATCATGCCCATCTCAAAGCGGTGCTGGTAGCGGCACGGAACAGCTTGGCGAGTGCTCAGTCTTCCCAGAAACGCTTTGCTGATAGGAGGAGATCACCAGCACCTGATTACGGGGTGGGAGTCAGGGTGTGGCTTTCAACTAGGCACATACATTTGAAAGGGGAAAACAAGCTGAAACCTAAGTATGTGGGGCCTTACAGCATAGTGGAGGTTATTAACCCTGTAGCTATGAGGTTGTCCCTCCCTGATACCTGGAAAATACATCCTGTATTTCATGTTTCCCTCCTCCTTCCTTGTCCTGCTAGTGCTAGAATTCTGGATAGGCCACTTCCTATTGACATTGATGGGCAGGAGGAATATGAGGTGCAAGCTATCCTTGACTCCCGTATGGTTAGGGGTAGGATCCAATACTTGGTTGGGTGGAAGGGATACGGACCTGAGGAGAGGACATGGGAGCCTTTGGCCAATCTGAATTGTCCTGAGTTGGTCGCTCAATTCCATGAAAGATATCCTGGGAAGCCAGGACGACCGCCGGGACGGCAGTCCTCAATAGGGGGTTCTGTGGCGATTCTGAAATCCCGAGGGCGGAATTCCAGATATGCAGTGAAAACGGGAAGAGTTCTTCTAACTACAAGTCCCAGACTGCCCTGGGATTTCCTCGTGGGACATAAGCCCTCCCTCTCCAAGGGGAAGGTGCTTGTCAATTAACCTGTTGGAGAATCTAAGAAGGGCGGATGGTGTTTCCCCGCCGGATCCCAGCGTGAAGAGTACAGCCTTTTGGAAGCCTGTTTGTCCTGGATTTCGAGTCATTGCATACCGGCTGGTATTGTAACCACATTCTGCTTGTTTACGTGAGGAAAGCGCGGGCTCGCCTTTCCTATCCATGTACTGTGATCCTTGAACATTGGATACTTTGTTTCCGCTCGTTAGCTAGTGTAGCCGCGGTGTCAGTGTGAGGCGCGAGACGCTTCTATTCTACCCGCGAGAAAATTAAAAGCGTGTCAATTTCTAAAACGCGACCGGATTCCGGACGCGCTCAGGGAAAACGCTTTCAGTTTGTAGAGAGGTTCTTTTTGTGTGCATTAAGCAGGTACTGTAAAAAGAAGTAAATCCGCCTGCTCTTTTTCTCCGAGACATTTTGCAGTTCTCAGTAAGCCAACATTAACTTTTCTTTGTGCCGGAGACATTGAATCTGGATGTGGGTGATTAAGTCCCTGTATTGTGTGAGTAACAATACCAGGGAGTAAGAGGAAAAGAGAAGTGCCTTTCGTGAATGAGACTAGTACTGTGGAGAGGCTCGTGTTTTGGTATTAGCCTCCTGAACCTGCATTTTTGGAATTTCTGATTTTGGCATAACAAAAAAAAGAAGACTGGGTTTATTCTGGAATTCTAAAGGAAGGGAATAGAGGAATCCTGGTGAGTGAAGGAAAGGCACGTGCACAATACAGTGAACAGGGGTCATTGAGTATATGAGTAATTGTGTGTTTTGTCATCCCACCTACAGCCTTGAAGGTATACTAGACCCAGCCCAGAGTGTAAAGCAAGTCCCTGAGAGAAGTCGGGGGAACACACCTTCATCCTCTTTCCCTTTTTTCCTCTGGGGCGCGGAGTCTGACAGAGTATTTTATATTCTCTGCTGGGGTTCGTGTTGTGAGGAAATAAGGGACTTAGCATCAGATATCGTCTCTGCTTGGCCACAGGATAAGGTTAGTGGTGTTCTTGGTTCTTGCACTACTGCCAGTCACGACAGCCTGGGACTCAAGTCTGAGTATACCCAGCACACTCGGGGTGAAAATTGCAAAAAACACAGTTGATGGACAGAATGTAGAACAATGTCATACATTCACCCCAGTACAAGGATCTGTGCCTAAATCCATCGTTTTTTTGCACTCCACATCACCCTGGGTTAGACACTGGCTATATGCAAATCAGCTCTGACCCTGTGCCTCATGGTAACAGTCCAGTTTGAACTACCAAGCCATGTCTTTCCCAGACCGGAATCAAGCACCCAAGGACCGGTTTCTGGCTATCAGCCTTCATCAGCCTGGATAGCTTGACTCCAGTGGTGTGGAGAGCCTGGGACTCACGTCTGAGTATACCCAGCACACTCGGGGTGAAAATTGCAAAAAACACAGTTGATGGACAGAATGTAGAACAATGTCATACATTCACCCCAGTACAAGGATCTGGGCCTAAATCCATCGTTTTTTTTGCACTCCACACCACCCTGGGTTAGACACTGGCTATATGCAAATCAGCTCTGATCCTGTGCCTCATGGTAACAGTCCAGTCCGAACTACCAAGCCATGTCTTTCCCAGACCGGAATCAAGCACCCAAGGACCGGTTTCTGGCTATCAGCATTCATCAGCCTGGATAGCTTGACTCCAGTGGTGTGGAGAGCCTGGGACTCACGTCTGAGTATACCCAGCACACTCGGGGTGAAAATTGCAAAAAACACAGTTGATGGACAGAATGTAGAACAATGTCATACATTCACCCCAGTACAAGAATCTGGCCCTAGATCCATCGTTTTTTTCCACTCCACACCACCCTGGGTTAGACACTGGCTATATGCAAATCAGCTCTGACCCTGTGCCTCATGGTAACAGTCCAGTTCGAACTACCAAGCCATGTCTTTCCCAGACCGGAATCAAGCATCCAAGGACCGGTTTCTGGCTATCAGCCTTCATCAGCCTGGATAGCTTGACTTCAGTGGTGTGGAGAGCCTGGGACTCACGTCTGAGTATACCCAGCACACTCGGGGTGAAAATTGCAAAAAACACAGTTGATGGACAGAATGTAGAACAATGTCATACATTCACCCCAGTACAAGGATCTGGGGCTAAATCCATCGTTTTTTTGCACTCAACACCACCCTGGGTTAGACACTGGCTATATGCAAATCAGCTCTGACCCTGTGCCTCATGGTAACAGTCCCGTCCGAACTACCAAGCCATGTCTTTCCCAGACCGGAATCAAGCATCCAAGGACCGGTTTCTGGCTATCAGCCTTCATCAGCCTGGATAGCTTGACTCCAGTGGTGTGGAGAGCCTGGGACTCACGTCTGAGTATACCCAGCACACTCGGTGTGAAAATTGCAAAAAACACAGTTGATGGACAGAATGTAGAACAATGTCATACATTTACCCCAGTACAAGGATCTGGGCCTAAATCCATCGTTTTTTTGCACTCCACACCACCCTGGGTTAGACACTGGCTATATGCCAATCAGCTCTGACCCAGTGCCTCATGGTAACAGTCCAGTCCGAACTACCAAGCCATGTCTTTCCCAGACCGGAATCAAGCATCCAAGGACCGGTTTCTGGCTATCAGCCTTCATCAGCCTGGATAGCTTGACTCCAGTGGTGTGGAGAGCCTGGGACTCACGTCTGAGTATACCCAGCACACTCGGGGTGAAAATTGCAAAAAACACAGTTGATGGACAGAATGTAGAACAATGTCATACATTCACCCCAGTACAAGCATCTGGGCCTAAATCCATCGGTTTTTTGCACTCCACACCACCCTGGGTTAGACACTGGCTATATGCAAATCAGCTCTGGCCCTGTGCCTCATGGTAACAGTCCAGTCCGAACTACCAAGCCATGTCTTTCCCAGACCGGAATCAAGCATCCAAGGACCGGTTTCTGGCTCTCAGCCTTCATCAGCCTGCATAGCTTGACTCCAGTGGTGTGGAGAGCCTAGGACTCACGTCTGAGTATACCCAGCACACTCGGGGTGAAAATTGCAAAAAACACAGTTGATGGACAGAATGTGGAACAATGTCATACATTCACCGCAGTACAAGGATCTGGGCCTAAATCCATCGTTTTTTTGCACTCCACACCACCCTGGGTTAGACACTGGCTATATGCAAATCAGCTCTGACCCTGTGCCTCATGGTAACAGTCCAGTCCGAACTACCAAGCCATGTCTTTCCCAGACCGGAATCAAGCATCCAAGGACCGGTTTCTGGCTATCAGCCTTCATCAGCCTGGATAGTTTGACTCCAGTGGTGTGGAGAGCCTGGGACTCACGTCTGAGTATACCCAGCACACTCGGGGTGAAAATTGCAAAAAACACAGTTGATGGACAGAATGTAGAACAATGTCATACATTCACCCCAGTACAAGGATCTGGGGCTAAATCCATCGTTTTTTTGCACTCAACACCACCCTGGGTTAGACACTGGCTATATGCAAATCAGCTCTGACCCTGTGCCTCATGGTAACAGTCCCGTCCGAACTACCAAGCCATGTCTTTCCCAGACCGGAATCAAGCATCCAAGGACCGGTTTCTGGCTATCAGCCTTCATCAGCCTGGATAGCTTGATTCCAGTGGTGTGGAGAGCCTGGGACTCACGTCTGAGTATACCCAGCACACTCGGGGTGAAAATTGCAAAAAACACAGTTGATGGACAGAATGTAGAACAATGTCATACATTCACCCCAGTACAAGGATCTGGGCCTAAATCCATCGTTTTGTGCACTCCACACCACCCTGGGTTAGACACTGGCTATATGCCAATCAGCTCTGACCCTGTGCCTCATGGTAACAGTCCAGTCGGAACTACCAAGCCATGTCTTTCCCAGACCGGAATCAAGCATCCAAGGACCGGTTTCTGGCTATCAGCCTTCATCAGCCTGGATAGCTTGACTCCAGTGGCGTGGAGAGCCTGGGACTCACGTCTGAGTATACCCAGCACACTCAGGGTGAAAATTGCAAAAAACACAGTTGATGGACAGAATGTAGAACAATGTCATACATTCACCCCAGTACAAGGATCTGCGCCTAAATCCATCGTTTTTTTGCACTCCACATCACCCTGGGTTAGACACTGGCTATATGCAAATCAGCTCTGACCCTGTGCCTCATGGTAACAGTCCAGTTCGAACTACCAAGCCATGTCTTTCCCAGACCGGAATCAAGCACCCAAGGACCGGTTTCTGGCTATCAGCCTTCATCAGCCTGGATAGCTTGACTCCAGTGGTGTGGAGAGCCTGGGACTCACGTCTGAGTATACCCAGCACACTCGGGGTGAAAATTGCAAAAAACACAGTTGATGGACAGAATGTAGAACAATGTCATACATTCACCCCAGTACAAGGATCTGGGCCTAAATCCATCGTTTTTTTGCACTCCACACCACCCTGGGTTAGACACTGGCTATATGCAAATCAGCTCTGACCCTGTGCCTCATGGTAACAGTCCAGTCCGAACTACCAAGCCATGTCTTTCCCAGACCGGAATCAAGCATCCAAGGACCGGTTTCTGGCTATCAGCCTTCATCAGCCTGGATAGCTTGACTCCAGTGGTGTGGAGAGCCTGGGACTCACGTCTGAGTATACCCAGCACACTTGGGGTGAAAATTGCAAAAAACACAGTTGATGGACAGAATGTAGAACAATGTCATACATTCACCCCCGTACAAGCATCTGGGCCTAAATCCATCGTTTTTTTGCACTCCACACCACCCTGGGTTAGACACTGGCTATATGCAAATAAGCTCTGACCCTGTGCCTCATGGTAACAGTCCAGTACGAACTACCAAGCCATGTCTTTCCCAGACCGGAATCAAGCATCCAAGGACCGGTTTCTGGCTATCAGCCTTCATCAGCCTGGATAGCTTGACTCCAGTGGTGTGGAGAGCCTGGGACTCACGTCTGAGTATACCCAGCACACTCGGGGTGAAAATTGCAAAAAACACAGTTGATGGACAGAATGTAGAACAATGTCATACATTCACCCCTGTACAAGGATCTGCGCCTAAATCTATCGTTTTTTTGCACTCCACATCACCCTGGGTTAGACACTGGCTATATGCAAATCAGCTCTGACCCTGTGCCTCGTGGTAACAGTCCAGTTCGAACTACCAAGCCATGTCTTTCCCAGACCGGAATCAAGCATCCAAGGACCGGTTTCTGGCTATCAGCCTTCATCAGCCTGGATAGCTTGACTTCAGTGGTGTGGAAAGCCTGGGACTCACGTCTGAGTATACCCAGCACACTCGGGGTGAAAATTGCAAAAAACACAGTTGATGGACAGAATGTAGAACAATGTCATACATTCACCCCAGTACAAGGATCTGGGGCTAAATCCATCGTTTTTTTGCACTCAACGCCACCCTGGGTTAGACACTGGCTATATGCAAATCAGCTCTGACCCTGTGCCTCATGGTAACAGTCCCGTCCGAACTACCAAGCCATGTCTTTCCCAGACCGGAATCAAGCATCCAAGGACCGGTTTCTGGCTATCAGCCTTCATCAGCCTGGATAGCTTGACTCCAGTGGTGTGGAGAGCCTGGGACTCACGTCTGAGTATACCCAGCACACTCGGGGTGAAAATTGCAAAAAACACAGTTGATGGACAGAATGTAGAACAATGTCATACATTCACCCCAGTACAAGGATCTGCGCCTAAATCCATCGTTTTTTTGCACTCCACATCACCCTGGGTTAGACACTGGCTATATGCAAATCAGCTCTGACCCTGTGCCTCATGGTAACAGTCCAGTTCGAACTACCAAGCCATGTCTTTCCCAGACCGGAATCAAGCACCCAAGGACCGGTTTCTGGTTATCAGCCTTCATCAGCCTGGATAGCTTGACTCCAGTGGTGTGGAGAGCCTGGGACTCACGTCTGAGTATACCCAGCACACTCGGGGTGAAAATTGCAAAAAACACAGTTGATGGACAGAATGTGGAACAATGTCATACATTCACCGCAGTGCAAGGATCTGGGCCTAAATCCATCGTTTTTTTGCACTCCACACCACCCTGGGTTAGACACTGGCTATATTGAAATCAGCTCTGACCCTGTGCCTCATGGTAACAGTCCAGTCCGAACTACCAAGCCATGTCTTTCCCAGACCGGAATCAAGCATCCAAGGACCGGTTTCTGGCTATCAGCCTTCATCAGCCTGGATAGTTTAACTCCAGTGGTGTGGAGAGCCTGGGACTCACGTCTGAGTATACCCAGCACACTCGGGGTGAAAATTGCAAAAAACACAGTTGATGGACAGAATGTAGAACAATGTCATACATTCACCCCAGTACAAGGATCTGGGGCTAAATCCATCGTTTTTTTGCACTCAACACCACCCTGGGTTAGACACTGGCTATATGCAAATCAGCTCTGACCCTGTGCCTCATGGTAACAGTCCCGTCCGAACTACCAAGCCATGTCTTTCCCAGACCGGAATCAAGCATCCAAGGACCGGTTTCTGGCTATCAGCCTTCATCAGCCTGGATAGCTTGATTCCAGTGGTGTGGAGAGCCTGGGACTCACGTCTGAGTATACCCAGCACACTCGGGGTGAAAATTGCAAAAAACACAGTTGATGGACAGAATGTAGAACAATGTCATACATTCACCCCAGTACAAGGATCTGGGCCTAAATCCATCGTTTTTTGCACTCCACACCACCCTGGGTTAGACACTGGCTATATGCCAATCAGCTCTGACCCTGTGCCTCATGGTAACAGTCCAGTCGGAACTACCAAGCCATGTCTTTCCCAGACCGGAATCAAGCATCCAAGGACCGGTTTCTGGCTATCAGCCTTCATCAGCCTGGATAGCTTGACTCCAGTGGTGTGGAGAGCCTGGGACTCACGTCTGAGTATACCCAGCACACTCGGGGTGAAAATTGCAAAAAACACAGTTGATGGACAGAATGTAGAACAATGTCATACATTCACCCCAGTACAAGGATCTGCGCCTAAATCCATCGTTTTTTTGCACTCCACATCACCCTGGGTTAGACACTGGCTATATGCAAATCAGCTCTGACCCTGTGCCTCATGGTAACAGTCCAGTTCGAACTACCAAGCCATGTCTTTCCCAGACCGGAATCAAGCACCCAAGGACCGGTTTCTGGCTATCAGCCTTCATCAGCCTGGATAGCTTGACTCCAGTGGTGTGGAGAGCCTGGGACTCACGTCTGAGTATACCCAGCACACTCGGGGTGAAAATTGCAAAAAACACAGTTGATGGACAGAATGTAGAACAATGTCATACATTCACCCCAGTACAAGGATCTGGGCCTAAATCCATCGTTTTTTTGCACTCCACACCACCCTGGGTTAGACACTGGCTATATGCAAATCAGCTCTGACCCTGTGCCTCATGGTAACAGTCCAGTCCGAACTACCAAGCCATGTCTTTCCCAGACCGGAATCAAGCATCCAAGGACCGGTTTCTGGCTATCAGCCTTCATCAGCCTGGATAGCTTGACTCCAGTGGTGTGGAGAGCCTGGGACTCACGTCTGAGTATACCCAGCACACTCGGGGTGAAAATTGCAAAAAACACAGTTGATGGACAGAATGTAGAACAATGTCATACATTCACCCCAGTACAAGCATCTGGGCCTAAATCCATCGTTTTTTTGCACTCCACACCACCCTGGGTTAGACACTGGCTATATGCAAATAAGCTCTGACCCTGTGCCTCATGGTAACAGTCCAGTACGAACTACCAAGCCATGTCTTTCCCAGACCGGAATCAAGCATCCAAGGACCGGTTTCTGGCTATCAGCCTTCATCAGCCTGGATAGCTTGACTCCAGTGGTGTGGAGAGCCTGGGACTCACGTCTGAGTATACCCAGCACACTCGGGGTGAAAATTGCAAAAAACACAGTTGATGGACAGAATGTAGAACAATGTCATACATTCACCCCTGTACAAGGATCTGCGCCTAAATCTATCGTTTTTTTGCACTCCACATCACCCTGGGTTAGACACTGGCTATATGCAAATCAGCTCTGACCCTGTGCCTCATGGTAACAGTCCAGTTCGAACTACCAAGCCATGTCTTTCCCAGACCGGAATCAAGCATCCAAGGACCGGTTTCTGGCTATCAGCCTTCATCAGCCTGGATACCTTGACTTCAGTGGTGTGGAAGGCCTGGGACTCACGTCTGAGTATACCCAGCACACTCGGGGTGAAAATTGCAAAAAACACAGTTGATGGACAGAATGTAGAACAATGTCATACATTCACCCCAGTACAAGGATCTGGGGCTAAATCCATCGTTTTTTTGCACTCAACACCACCCTGGGTTAGACACTGGCTATATGCAAATCAGCTCTGACCCTGTGCCTCATGGTAACAGTCCCATCCGAACTACCAAGCCATGTCTTTCCCAGACCGGAATCTAGCATCCAAGGACCGGTTTCTGGCTATCAGCCTTCATCAGCCTGGATAGCTTGACTCCAGTGGTGTGGAGAGCCTGGGACTCACGTCTGAGTATACCCAGCACACTCGGGGTGAAAATTGCAAAAAACACAGTTGATGGACAGAATGTAGAACAATGTCATACATTCACCCCAGTACAAGGATCTGGGCCTAAATCCATCGTTTTTTTGCACTCCACACCACCCTGGGTTAGACACTGGCTATATGCCAATCAGCTCTGACCCTGTGCCTCATGGTAACAGTCCAGTCCGAACTACCAAGCCATGTCTTTCCCAGACCGGAATCAAGCATCCAAGGACCGGTTTCTGGCTATCAGCCTTCATCAGCCTGGATAGCTTGACTCCTGTGGTGTGGCGAGCCTGGGACTCACGTCTGAGTATACCCAGCACACTCGGGGTGAAAATTGCAAAAAACACAGTTGATGGACAGAATGTAGAACAATGTCATACATTCACCCCAGTACAAGGATCTGCGCCTAAATCCATCGTTTTTTTGCACTCCACATCACCCTGGGTTAGACACTGGCTATATGCAAATCAGCTCTGACCCTGTGCCTCATGGTAACAGTCCAGTTCGAACTACCAAGCCATGTCTTTCCCAGACCGGAATCAAGCACCCAAGGACCGGTTTCTGGCTATCAGCCTTCATCAGCCTGGATAGCTTCACTCCAGTGGTGTGGAGAGCCTGGGACTCACGTCTGAGTATACCCAGCACACTCGGTGTGAAAATTGCAAAAAACACAGTTGATGGACAGAATGTAGAACAATGTCATACATTTACCCCAGTACAAGGATCTGGGTCTAAATCCATCGTTTTTTTGCACTCCACACCACCCTGGGTTAGACACTGGCTGTATGCCAATCAGCTCTGACCCTGTGCCTCATGGTAACAATCCAGTCCGAACTACCAAGCCATTCTTTCCCAGACCGGAATCAAGCATCCAAGGACCGGTTTCTGGCTATCAGCCTGGATAGCTTGACTCCAGTGGTGTGGAGAGCCTGGGACTCACGTCTGAGTATACCCAGCACACTCGGGGTGAAAATTGCAAAAAACACAGTTGATGGACAGAATGTGGAACAATGTCATACATTCACCGCAGTACAAGGATCTGGGCCTAAATCCATCGTTTTTTTGCACTCCACACCACCCTGGGTTAGACACTGGCTATATGCAAATCAGCTCTGACCCTGTGCCTCATGGTAACAGTCCATTCCGAACTACCAAGCCATGACTTTCCCAGACCAGAACCAAGCATCCAAGGACCGGTTTCTGGCTATCAGCTTTCATCAGCCTGGATAGCTTGACTCCAGTGGTGTGGCGAGCCTGGGACTCACGTCTGAGTATACCCAGCACACTCGGGGTGAAAATTGCAAAAAACACAGTTGATGGACAGAATGTAGAACAATGTCATACATTCACCCCAGTACAAGGATCTGGGCCTAAATCCAGCGTTTTTTTGCACTCCACACCACCCTGGGTTAGACACTGGCTATATGCCAATCAGCTCTGACCCTGTGCCTCATGGTAACAGTCCAGTCCGAACTACCAAGCCATGTCTTTCCCAGACCGGAATCAAGCATCCAAGGACCGGTTTCTGGCTATCAGCCTTCATCAGCCTGGATAGCTTGACTCCAGTGGTGTGGCGAGCCTGGGACTCACGTCTGAGTATACCCAGCACACTCGGGGTGAAAATTGCAAAAAACACAGTTGATGGACAGAATGTAGAACAATGTCATACATTCACCCCAGTACAAGGATCTGGGCCTAAATCCATCGTTTTTTTGCACTCCACACCACCCTGGGTTAGACACTAGCTATATGCAAATCAGCTCTGACCCTGTGCCTCATGGTAACAGTCCAGTCCGAACTACCAAGCCATGTCTTTCCCAGACCGGAATCAAGCATCCAAGGACCGGTTTCTGGCTATCAGCCTTCATCAGCCTCGATAGCTTGACTCCAGTGGTGTGGAGAGCCTGGGACTCACGTCTGAGTATACCCAGCACACTCGGGGTGAAAATTGCAAAAAACACAGTTGATGGACAGAATGTAGAACAATGTCATACATTCACCCCAGTACAAGGATCTGGGCCTAAATCCATCGTTTTTTTGCACTCCACACCACCCTGGGTTAGACACTGGCTATATGCAAATCAGCTCTGACCCTGTGCCTCATGGGAACAGTCCAGTCCGAACTACCAAGCCATGTCTTTCCCAGACCGGAATCAAGCATCCAAGGACCGGTTTCTGACTATCAGCGTTCATCAGCCTGGATAGCTTGACTCCAGTGGTGTGGAGAGCCTGGGACTCACGTCTGAGTATACCCAGCACACTCGGGGTGAAAATTGCAAAAAACACAGTTGATGAACAGAATGTAGAACAATGTCATACATTCACCCCAGTACAAGGATCTGGGCCTAAATCCATCGTTTTTTTGCACTCCACACCACCCTGGGTTAGACACTGGCTATATGCAAATCAGCTCTGACCCTGTGCCTCATGGTAACAGTCCAGTCCGAACTACCAAGCCATGTCTTTCCCAGACCGGAATCAAGCATCCAAGGACCGGTTTCTGACTATCAGCCTTCATCAGCCTGGATAGCTTGACTCCAGTGGTGTGGAGAGCCTGGGACTCACGTCTGAGTATACCCAGCACACTCGGGGTGAAAATTGCAAAAAACACAGTTGATGGACAGAATGTAGAACAATGTCATACATTCACCCCAGTACAAGGATCTGGGCCTAAATCCATCGTTTCTTTGCACTCCACACCACCCTGGGTTAGACACTGGCTATATGCAAATCAACTCTGACCCTGTGCCTCATGGTAACAGTCCAGTCCGAACTACCAAGCCATGTCTTTCCCAGACCGGAATCAAGCATCCAAGGACCGGTTTCTGGCTATCAGCCTTCATCAGCCTGGATAGCTTGACTCCAGTGGTGTGGAGAGCCTGGGACTCACGTCTGAGTATACCCAGCACACTCGGGGTGAAAATTGCAAAAAACACAGTTGATGGACAGAATGTAGAACAATGTCATACATTCACCCCAGTACAAGGATCTGGGCCTAAATCCATCGTTTCTTTGCACTCCACACCACCCTGGGTTAGACACTGGCTATATGCAAATCAACTCTGACCCTGTGCCTCATGGTAACAGTCCAGTCCGAACTACCAAGCCATGTCTTTCCCAGACCGGAATCAAGCATCCAAGGACCGGTTTCTGGCTATCAGCCTTCATCAGCCTGGATAGCTTGACTCCAGTGGTGTGGAGAGCCTGGGACTCACGTCTGACATTGTTCTACATTCTGTCCATCAACTGTGTTTTTTTGCAAATATAACATTACAACACATAACAATAAACCCACAGGTACATTTTTTACCACCAGCCGTCAGTGCACGCTTCCACCAGGCACACACACCACCAGCTGGCAGTGCACACTTCCACCAGGCTCACACACCACCAGCCATCAGTGCACACTTTCACCAGGCACACACCACCAGCCGTCAGTGCTCGCTTTCACCGGGCACAAACGCCACCAGCCGTCAGTGCAAGCTTCCACCACACACACACCACCAGACGTCAGTGCACGTTTCCAGACACACACACCACCGGCCGTCAGTGCACGTTTTGCCACCAGGCACACACACCACCAGCCTTCAGTGCACGCTTTCAACAGGCACACACACAACACCAGCCGTCAATGGACACTCACACACCACCAGCCTTCAGTGCACACTTCCAGACACACACACCACCAGCCGTCAGTGCACGCTTTCAACAGGCATACACACCACTGTCCGTCACTGCACACTTTCACCAGGCACTGACACCATCAGTCGTCACTGCACGCTTTCACCGGGCACAAACACCACCAGCCATCAGTGCACGCTTTCACCGGGCACAAACACCGCCAGCCGTCAGTGCACGCTTCCACTAGGCACACACCACCGGACATCAGCACCACCACATTATCACTCAGGACCACCACAGCATCACTCAGCACCACCACAGCATCACTCAGCACCACCACATCATCACTCAGCACCACCACAGCACCACTCAGCACCGCCACAGCATCACTCAGCGCCACTCCAGCATCACTCAGCACCACCACAGCACCACTCAGCACCACCACAGCACCACTCAGCACCACCACAGCATCACTCGGCGCCACTCCAGCATCACTCAGCACCACCACAGCACCACTTAGCATCACCACATCATTACTCAGCGCTACCCCAGCATCACTCAGCACCACCACATTATCACTCAGCCACCACATTATCACTCAGCACCACCACGGCACCACTCAGCACCACCACTGCACCACTCAGCACCACCACAGCATCACTCAGCACCACCACAGCACTACTCAGCACCACCACAGCATCACTCAACAACACCACAGCACCACTCAGCTCCACCACAGCATCACTCAGCACCACCACAGCACCACTCAGCACCACCAGGCAGAAATAGGACCCCAAAGTTGGGTTTCAGGATTCCATACAAAGGAGGCACAGGGGGAAGAAGGGTAGAAAGTCTGGCCTGAGTTTAGGACCAGCCAAAAACCAAACTAAGAGTTAAGTGACACCAGGATGGCAGTGACATTCAAGATGGTACCTATAGTAGATTTAACGATTTCTCCTCTGGTATTTGTTGCTATGGAAGCCATGGGTGACTGTATCCAGGTATATGACTTATCCTGGCCCAAAGGAGGGAATGACCTTTTAGACCAATTGGATTGCTCCTTATACTACTCAGATGAATGCAAAGCAATTGTCTTAAAAAGGGGGCAGTACAGGGGAGATGCAATGGCAAAGTGCGATCTCCAACCAGGTTTTTCTTCTCACTGGTTAGTGGACCATGAACGTTTTCAATGATTCGGACTATAAGCTGAAGATTAGATTTGTGTGGATAAAACCTTTCCCATCAGTTGCTGTGTGATCCGTGCAGTTTTGGAAACGTTTAGCGCCTTCCTCAGAGGGGTGGGCGTGAGGAAGCCTAGGAGTGAGTAAGTACTGCCCTACAGGTCCTCTACAGAATAGCACTGCAGTTGCTCTGGCCAAAGACCTCATCCTAAACTGCAGCCAAACTCAAACTTAAGGTATTAATCTTCCTTCACTCACGACCTGCCAGAGGACTTGAACTCTCCTAACGTCACCTATGAAGGCTCTAAGCTCTCCTGCTTCCCAGCCATCTCGCGTGAGGAAATAACTACAATATGCAAAAAGGTAAAATCCGGCGCCCCCACAGATCCCATGAAGCCAGCTTACTTTCAGGGAGCCCTGGAATTCTTTCTTCCACCTCTAACCTCACTCCTCAATCTCTCCTTCGCAACGGCAACGGTACCCATCTGCTGGAAGCAGGCCTGGGTTACACCCATTATAAAGAAGCCCACTCTAGACCCCTCCAAGCCAGAGAACTACCGGCCGGTCTCACTGTTACCTTGGGTGGCGAAATTAGCGGAGGCCCACGCGAACAAAGTGCTGAATGACCATATGGCGAAGAATAACATCCTGGATCCTTCCCAACATGGGTTCAGACCGGGTCACAGCACGGAGTCCGCTCTCCTCACCTCCACAGAACACCTACGGAAAATCATGGACACTGGCAAAAGTGCCGCGCTGATACTGCTAGATCTCAGCGCGGCCTTTGATACGGTCTCCCATGCCATTTTACTCAAACGACTGGAAAACGCAGGGATCATAGACTCAGCACTAGAATGGTTCCGTTTGTTTCTCACGAACAGATCCTTCCAGGTATCGGCCCCCCCCTTCATTTCCCAACCCCAAGATATGGGCCAAGCAGTCCCGCAGGGCTCTGCCCTCAGCCCATCCCTTTTTAATCTTTACATGCAACCTCTGGCGGAAGTTGCTAAAAAATGGGACCTCATAATGGTATCGTACGCCGACGACACTCAGCTGGTCATCAGCCTTAATGAGGCTCCCTCTCCCGATGCCACTAGATTCAGGGATGGACTGACCGCCGTCGCCAACTGGATGACAGCCAATTGCCTTCAACTTAATGGAGGTAAAACTGAGGTGTTGCTCATGGGCAAAAATTCCAACAGCTGGAGCAACCTTTGGTGGCCCCACTCATTGGGCCCAGCCCCCCCGCCTAAAAATCTGGCAAAAAACCTGGGAGTCTGGATGGACTCGACACTCGGCTTCCAGGCTCACACTAAAAAAGTTGCCGCGACCTGCATTGGACTACTGAGAAGCCTTCATCCCATCTTAGGCTTCTTCGACTCCAAAACGAGACAACTCATCGTACAATCGACCATCTTGTCCAGGCTGGACTACGCGAGTGTCCTGCTACTAGGAGCTAACAAAGCGGAGATCAAGAGATTCCAACGAATTCAGAATTCCGCCGCCAGGGCTATAGTAGGTCTGCCGAGAAGGTGCTCCGCGAGAGCCACCATCCAACGACTACACTGGCTACCGGTAGAAGCCCGTATCCAATTCAAGGCCCTCATCTTTGCCTATAAAATTCTGAGTGCTGAGGGACCAGAGCTCCTTCGCCCGTTGCTAACGCCCTATAATCCCCAACGCAACCTCCGCTCCAAAGGGCAACACCTAGTACTGGTCCCCCACACAAAGTACTGTCGCATAGGAGGACGCTCCTTCAGATTGCTAGGGGCCAAACTATGGAACTCCCTCCCCCTCCACATCCGCTGCATTGACAACCTACTGGCTTTCCGCAAAGCTATCAAAACTCTTCTCTTCCCCCCCATGTAGGTTCTCTCCCTTCCCTTTCTCCCAGCTGGTTATGATGGTTCTAGCGCCGGGACGCCCCGTTGCCAGGGCAGCTGTTGCGCTTTACAAAACTGCTAACATAACATAACAACATAACAACTGCAGAGTTTATATCGGAGAAGTACCAGACCCTGCTCTCCACTGTGGCCCATCCATTGGTCATCTGTTAACTATGGTATCTCAGTTTTGTCTCTCACACACTGTGTATCAGTGATGCAGAATTGGGGCTGGCAGATGTAGTCCACAATACATGTAAACCAGAATGATGCTTTTTTCCCACCACATAGTATTCAGTGTAGGCCAGGAGTCTGGACTCCAGCTTTGTGTGCTAACCAACGCACCCCCTCCCCCAAGAGATGGATTTGATCTCAGGAGTCCGGCCTCCATTGCAAAGCTTTCACGGCTGTTTCACCTCTTTCCCTGTGGTGGTGTTTGCTTTAACACTCCACCCTTCCCATCACTCCATTTGGTGGAGTTGACTCTCACCAATAGACCTTACCACTCTTCCAACAGTGGACCGCCTGACCTTCCACACACCCACCCGCCAGCTACGGTCTGCTAGCCTTGCCCTCGCCTTCGTACCACGCATCCGAAGAGCCACCGCCGGAGGCAGATCGTTCTCGTTCCTGGCGGCCAAGACATGGAACTCCCTGCCCATCCACCTTCGGCTGACCCAGGATCACCTCGCCTTCAGGAGACAACTCAAGACCTGGCTGTACGAGCAGTAGCGGACCCCTTCCCCAAGCGCCTTGAGACCCTTCCGGGTGAGTAGCGCGCTATACAAGTGTCATGATTGATTGATTGATTGAGGGTACCACAAGATATCTGGCAAACTGAGGACTCTGCTGAGTGGGGAAAGGAAGCTGTGTGAGCCGAATGTGATACAGCCTTTTCTTGGGCGTGAGTAGTCGCTCCACAAAGAGTGTTTTTCAGACACAAAGCACATGAGTGAGTAGACCTCACCACATGAGGATTTCAACGATGACCATAGAGGACCTGGAGAAGTGGCAGGTATACTTGGAAGAATTCAGTGTTGTCTCCATATGGGTACGTATGCACATGTCGCTGATTTGGAAGATATTCAGGCACAGGGAGGCGAAAGGGCATGCAGATGAAAAGTCAACTGGTTGAAACACTAGGGACCACAACATCGACTTCCTGGTAGCTCTGTTCGAGCAGGAGATGGAATTGGCAGACAAAAGATTGGCATATGTGGTGACCAATGAGGCGGTAGGTGTCACCATAAACTAACAACAAAAGACAGGTGAATACTGAGTGTTGTTACTGCAGTCTTTTTACAGTGTCTATGAAAGAATGTCACATTAAGTGCTCTGCGTGTCGCAGATCGGGATCACTGTGTCTCGGACTCCTTGTCTTGGATAAGGACAGAAATGCATCTGAAGAAGCTGATGAGGGTGGAAGTTCAGTCTATGGACGCTCTAAAAGGAAGACTTTGT